>NC_088410.1:91251200-91413700 GCF_034236695.1 Oncorhynchus nerka
CCTCTCCCCCTTTGCCTCTTACCTCGCCCTCCTTTCCCTTTGCCTCTTACCTCGCCCTCTTTCCCTTTGCCTCTTACCTCGCCCTCTTTCCCTTTGCCTCTTACCTCGCCCTCTCCCCCTTTGCCTCTTACCTCGCCCTCTTTCCCTTTGCCTCTTACCTCGCCCTCTTTCCCTTTGCCTCTTACCTCTTCCCTTTGCCTCCTCGCCCTCTTTCCCTTTGCCTCTTACCTCGCCCTCTCCCCCTTTGCCTCTTACCTCGCCCTCTTTCCCTTTGCCTCTTACCTCGCCCTCTCCCCCTTTGCCTCTTACCTCGCCCCTCTCTCCCTTTGCCTCTTACCCCCTTTGCTCCTCTCTCCCTTTGCCTCTTACTCGCCTCTCTCTCCCTTTGCCTCTTACCTCGCCCTCTCTCCCTTTGCCTCTTACTCTCCCTTTGCCTCTTACCTCGCCCTCTCCCCTTTGCCTCTTACCTCTTTGCCTCCCTCTCTCTCCCCTTTGCCTCTTACTCTTTCGCCCTCTCTCCCCTTTGCCTCTTACCTCGCCCTCTTTCCCTTTGCCTCTTACCTCCCGCCCTCTCCCCTTTGCCTCTTACCTCGCCCTCTCTCCCTTTGCCCTTTGCCCCCTCTCTCCCTTCTTACCTCGCCTCTCTCCCCCTTTCCCTTTGCCTCTTACCTCGCCTTCTCCTCCCTTTGCCTCCTCGCCCCCCTTTCCCTTTGCCCTCTCCCCCTTTGCCTCTTACCTCGCCCTCTCCCCGCCTCTTCTCGCCCCTTTTTGCCTCTTACTCCCCCTCTTTCCCTTTGCCTCTTACCTCGCCCTCTCCCCCTTTGCCTCCCTCGCCCTCTCCCCTTTGCCTCTTACCTCGCCCTCTTTCCCTTTGCCTCTTACCTCGCCCTCTTTCCCTTTGCCTCTTCGCCCTCTTTCCCTTTGCCTCTTACCCGCCCTCTTTCCCTTTGCCCTCTTAATTCCGCCCTTTTCCTTGCCTCTTACCTCGCCCTCTTTCCCTTTGCCTCTTACCTTGCCCTCTTTCCCTTTGCCTCTTTGCCTCTTCCCTTTGCCTCTCTTTCCCTTTGCCTCTTACCTCGCCCTCTCTCCCTTTGCCTCTTACCTCGCCCTCTCTCCCTTCGCCTCTTACCTTGCCCCCCCCATCTCTCATTCACTCTTCTCTCATTTCTCACAACTTGCCTCTCTTTCCCCCCTCCCATTCGTCTGAGTCCTGCTCGCTTCCTTCCCTCCTCACCCTCCCCTCCCTTTCTCTCTCGTCCCCCCACCTCAGTAGCTCAGTAATATTAGCTGTGCAGGCAGCGCAGTGTGTTCAGTTCTGGTGTGGTACAGAGAAGAGGAGAGCCGGAGAGGGGAGCGGCGTGGTGAGCGAGCCCCAGATTAGAGCACCGTTCCTTGGTTAGCCTGGCCGAGAGTCCCCTGGGCCATGTGGCTCCTTGACTGGATCGTCTCTCTCAATACCACCGTGGTCAAGCTGGCCACCGGCCTGAGGTGCAAGTGAGTGGCAGATTTGACTGTTTTCATTAAGTAAGACTTGATTATCCCATCCCTCTCGTTCTCAATTGCTCAGTTTTCAGGAAGCGTGCAATTGGCATGCTGACTGCAGGAATGTGCATCAGAGCTGTTGCCTGATAATTGAATGTTAATTCCTCTACCATAAGCCGCCTCCAACTAGAGGTTGACCGATTAATCGGAATGGCCGATTAATTATGGCCGATTTCAAGTTTTCATAACAATCGGTAATCGGCATTTTTGGACACCGATCATGGCCAATTGCACTCTGCGGGGAGACTGCGTGGCAGGCTGACTACCTGTTATGCGAGTGCAGCAAGGAGCAAAGGTAAGGTGCTAGCTAGCATTAAACATATCTTATAAAACAACAATCTTAACATAATCACTATTTAACTACACATGGTTGATGATATTACTTGTATAACTAGCTTGTCCTGCGTTGCTCATAATCGATGCGGTGCCTGTTAATTTATCATTGAATCAAAGCCCACCTTGCCAAACGGGGGATTTAACAAGCGCATTCGCCAAAAAAGCACTGTCGTTGCACCAATGTTTACCTAAACATAAACATCAACGCCTTTCTTAAAATCAATACACAAGTATATATTTTTAAACCTGCATATTTAGTTAATATTGCCTGTTAACATGAATTTCTTTTAATTAGAGAAATTGTGTCACTTCTCTTGTGTTCTGTGCAACAGAGTCAGGCTATATGCAGCAGTTTGGGCCACCTGGCTCGTTGCGAACTGTGTCAAGACCATTTCTTCCTAACAAAGACAGCCAACTTCCCCAAACTGGGGAAGGGAATATCCCTGAGCTGACAAGGTAAAAATCTGTCGTTCTGCCCCTGAACCCACTGTTCCTAGGCCGTCATTGTTAATAAGAATTTGTTCTTAACTGACTTTCCTAGTTAAATAAATAAGTAGCTGAGATGCCGGTGAGAAGGGCCCGATCACGTGACAGGCATTTGATAATAAGAATTGCGATATCTGAGAGAGCTATGTGATTAAGAGGTGCTTCAGAGCGCGGCGATTGGCAGCCAGACAAGGGGGATGCCGCCGGGAAATTCAAGGCCTGGTGAGAATATTATCAAGTGCTTGTCAAATTGTTAATGAGCGACTGATGGAAGTGTGTACCGCCTGCACAAGAAACGAAGCAGAGCTCATGTCTTTCATGCAACTTTTTTCAATTTCTCATTAGTTGCATCATGCAGCCTCAGAATGTATTAGACATCTAAACATATAGCCCAACGTTTGTATCTCAACTAAAGTTGCATAAATAACTCTAAATTAACTTCTTGACACACCCATCCCTTTAGCGGGATCATTTTCATCAACACCCGCTGAATTGCAGCGCGCCAAATTCAAATTAAATTACTAAAAAGTGCAATATAGCAAAACACAGTTTAGCTTGTTGTTAATCCACCTGCCGTGTCAGATTTCAATAAGGCTTTTCGGCGAAAGCATAACAAGCGTTTATGTAAGAACATCTCTCTCAGTAGACAAAATATTACAAACACTTGCAGCCAAGTAGATTGGTCACGAAAGTCAGAAAAGCAATAGATTAAATTGCTTACCTTTGATCTTCGGATGTTTGCACTCCCAGTTACACAATAAATGTTCCTTTTGTTCCATAAAGTTTTTTTTTGATATCCAAAATACCTCCATTTGTTTGGCGCGTTATGTTCAGAAATCCACAGGCTCGAGCGGTCACGACATCGCAGACGAAAATTCCAAATAGTATCCGTAATGTCCACAGAAACATGTCAAACGTTATTTATAATCAATCCTCAGGTTGTTTTTAAAATATATAATCGATATTATATCAACCGGGACTGTCGCTTTTTCAATAGGAGAGACAGAGACAATGGCTGCCCCACTATCCACTGGCGCGATATCTTTCTTGCTCATTTTTCAAAATAAAAGCCTGAAACTATGTCTAAAGACTGTTGACACCTTGAGGAAGCCATAGGAAAAGGAATCTGGTTGATATCACTTTAAATGGAGGCAAGGCATCCAATGGGAAAGAGAGCTTTTAGGAAAAACAGCACTTCCTGGTTTGATTTTCCTCAGATTTTCGCCTGCAATATCAGTTCTGTTATACTCACAGACAATATTTTTGATAGTTTTGGAAACTTTAGAGTGTTTTCTATCCTAATCTGACAATTATATGCATATTCTAGTTTCTGGGCCTGAGAAATAGGCAGTTTCAAAAGGGTTCGTTTAAAAAATTAAAAAACAAAAATCCTGCTCAAGAAGTTAAGCATATAGGAGGACCTGTTTCTTCATTAACCAATCCACACAGAATAGTTTCATGTGCACACTCCCTCGGAAATCGTTTGGAGAAAATATCCAACACGTTGAAAAATCTCTGGTTCTGCCCTTGAGCAAGGCTGTTAACCCCAACAACAGCTCCCGTCGCCCATTGTGGGAAGAACTGTGGTAGCAGCCACCCACAACCCTCTGATTCAGTGGGGGTTTGTCCAAAAGCTTAAGTCAGGTTTCTGTTGGACCTTGTGTGCAACTGAGGATAAAAAAAGTGCCTTATTTGCATCAGTAATTTTTTTGCTGGCAGATTGGAGAACGGTTGCTGGGCAGAGGTGACTCATGAATGACCTGGGCATGGTATTTATTTTCCACCGATTTAATAGCATTGCATTGAGAAAACCATACAACTCTGCTAAAGTCATGTATGCTTTGGATTGGACCAAACAAATAACACTGAAAAGCTCTCAATGTCTCCAAGAACTATTGTCCAGTCCACTTATTTGTCAGATTTTAGTCACACAGATAATTTAGTGTCGTTTTCTTCACCCAAAATGAATCATAATTTTCGTTTAATTATAGTTATTTCTTGGTCTATTTAGTCAGTTACCGTCGTCGTAAATTGCAGCTGAAAAATGTTTGTCGACCAAATGAACACTGGACACATTTTTTAAAACTTTTAGTAAATACTTAACGCTTATTTTTTCTTTAAAACTGCATTGTTTGTTTTTTCATTTAAAACTGCACCTGTTGTAATTTGTTTAATTCAGCATTTCACTGTAAGGTCTACTACACCTGTTGTAAGTCAGCATTTCACTGTAACTATTCGGCGCATGTGACCAATACATTTGGATTTGATGTGTGGGCATGGATGTGGGTACACAGCCGCCGTGGCCCCCACCCCCATCTAAGTTGCCCATCACTGCTCTAGTCTTTCCCTGCCTTCCAATGCTGACCATTGTCCCACAGATTTAGAATGGGAAGACCAGTCAGTTCCAGTTGTGTTATCCAGGGCATTGGACTGTGTGTTACTGCAGTGTTTTTCTAACACACTGTAATTCTCTGCTGCATTTCCCTCCTCTCTCTTGTCTCTCAACCCCCCTTCATCTCTCTTCCCTTTCCCTTTTGGCCTCTTTCTCATATGATCTCTTTCCCCCCTAACTTTCTATCTTCCCCTTTCTCTCTCTCTTTCTGCATAGCTGCTGCTCCTGCTCATTATATAACCCATTTCTTTCTGCAGTGTGTGTGTGTGTGTGTGTGTGTGTGTGTGTTGGACTGCAGAGAGCGAGCTAGTGTAACCAAGCCCCAAGCAGTGAGAGGGAGTTTGTTAGGACATGAGGAGAAAGGGTGGTAGGGGGTGGGATGAGGAAGGAGCACTGCAGACTGTGTGTGCAGATAGAAGGCTACTGTTGTCTGGCTGACTGACTGTCTCGCTGACTGACTGGCCGACTGTCTCGCTGGCTCACTGGCCGACTGTCTCGCTGGCTCACTGGCCGACTGTCTCGCTGGCTCACTGGCCGACTGTCTCGCTGGCTCACTGGCCGACTGTCTCGCTGGCTCACTGGCCGACTGTCTCGCTGGCTCACTGGCGGACTGTTTCGCTGGCCGACTGTTTCACTGTCTGGCTGGCTGTCTCCGGGCTAGCTAACTGGCTGGCTGTCTCGCTGGCTGGCTAGCTGGCCGTCTGGCTCACTGACTAACTGTCTCGCTGGCCATCTGGCTCACTGACCAACTGTCTCGCTGGCTCACTGGCCGACTGTTTCGCTGTCTGGCTGGCTCACTGGCCGACTGTTTCGCTGTCTGGCTGGCTCACTGGCCGACTGTTTCGCTGTCTGGCTGGCTGTCTCCGGGCTAGCTGGCTGTCTGGCTCGCTGGCTGTCTCGCTCACTGACCAACTGTCTCGCTGGCTCACTGGCCGACTGTTTCGCTGTCTCCGGGCTAGCTGACTGGCTGTCTTCGGGCTGGGTGGCTGGCTGGTTGTCTCGCTGGCTGGCTGACTGGCGGGCTCGCTGACTGACTGACTAGCTGTCTTACTGACTGACTGATAGGCCTCCTCTTGGTCTAGCTGGTGAGTCACATTCTCGTGTTTTCTCTGCCAGAAGTCAAGCTCATTCAGTCAGAATCCTCAGAACATTTAGAATTTCTGCTGAGGTGTTTGTTTTAGGACTTCTCAGGGCTCACGATGCACAGGGGGATCTTGATGTCATGTTTGTTGACCTGACAAGTTGTTTTATGTGAAATGTTAGCATATCTCAGGTGGTTTAATTTGGAATGGCAGCCAGGTAGCGGAGCCAACACATCCAGCTCGAGCTATTGCCCTGCTCTGCTTTTTCCCGCGTTGCTGTTTGTCTGTGCTGCATCGGCATAGCAAGACTTTGGTAGAATACCAGCTTTTAATGTTGTTAGCATATATCCAGTGGTTTGAATAGCTGGTAGCTAGCCTAGCTCTAACACCTCCAGCTATTACCCTGCTGTTTGTCTCTCTGCTGTTTGTCTCAGCATGGAGCTCAGCTGTTGAGGCATTTATTCCTCTGGCATTTAGGTGGTGGGGGTGTACACTTGACATTTCACAATCACTTTTAACCACAGTCTGGAGGGAATAATACAGCCACAACATTCTGTATGTATATGAGTGCATCCCAAATGACCCTCCTATATAGTGCACTACTACTACTATATAATATATTATGCACTACTAAAAGTAGTGTACTATATAGGGTGCCATTTGGGACATAGAATACATGATATCTATTTAGCCACTAATGGAAGAAATGAATACCTGATTAATGGCTGATTGGGCCTAGTTGTTGATAAAGCACTGATGGAGTGGCCTAAATTGGGACTGCTCTTAATGAGTGTTAATTGGATGTTTTAGTCTGACTGAAGAGTGATCTGTCAAGTAGGGCTTGGCCGCAATGCCGCTTCTGAATAATCCATTTTCTAAATACGTTTTGAGTCAGGAGTCGCGTTAACGCAGAATTCTGCTTTCTTTAACTTCTTCTGGTATATGGGATGCTTGAGTCCCACTTGGCCAAAAACCAGGGAAAATGCAGCGCGGCAAATACAAATAAATTGATATAAAAATCAAACTTATTAAACGTATTTAACTCATTAAATCACACATTTAAGATACTCAATTAAAGCTACACTCGTGAATCCAGCCAACATGTCAGATTTTCAAAAGGCTTTTCGGCGAAAGCATAAGAAGCTATTATCTGATGATAGCACAACAGTAAACAAAAAGGGTAGCATATTTCAACCCTGCAGGCGCTACACAAAACGCAGAAATAAAATATAAAACATGCCTTACTTTGACAAGCTTCTTTTGTTGGCACTCCAATATGTCCCATAAACATCACAATTGGTCCTTTTGTTTGATTAATTCCGTCCATATATATCCAAAATGTCCATTTATTTGACGCGTTTGATCCAGAAAATATTTCAAACTACTTTTGTAATACAACTTTAGGTATTTTTTAAACGTTAATAATCGAACACATTGAAGACTGGTCTATCTGTTTTCAATAGAGGACGAGAGGAAACTAACGCTACTTTTCAAGTCTTGGCCAACTCTCAAAAGCGTTACCCTTTTCTAGGATGGCCCTACTTCTTCATTGCTCAAATGAACAACCTCAACCAAATTCCAAAGACTGGTGACATCCAGTGGAAGCGGTAGGAACTGAAAACAAGTTCCTAAGAAATATCATTTGCCAATGAGAACTCAGTGAACAGACAGAGACCTAAATAAAAAACTAACGATTAGTCTGAACGGTTAGTCCTCTGGGTTTTGCCTGCTACATTAGTTCTGCTATACTCACAGACAAGATTCAAACCGTTTTAGAAACGTCAGTGTTTTTATCTATTTCTATTATATGCATATCTTATATTCTTGGCATGAGTAGCAGGAAGTTGAAATTGGGCACGCTATTTATCCAAAAGTGAAAATGCTGCCCCCTATACCTTAAGAAGTTAACCTTTGACTATTGGATGTTCTTATAGGCACTTTAGTATTGCCAGTGTAACAGTATAGCTTCCGTCCCTCTCCTCGCAGCGTTACCCATGCAGAGTAAGGGGAACAATCACTCCAAGTCTCAGAGTGAGTGACGTTTGAAACGCTATTGGCGCGCACCCCGCTAACTAGCTAGCCATTTCACATCGGTTACACCAACACACCACACACTATAGTATTGCCAGCCTAATCTCGGGAGTTGATAGGCTTGAAGTTATAAACAGCGCAATGCTTGATGCACAACAAAGAGCTGCTGGCAAAAAGCACAAAAGTGCTGTTTGAATGAATACTTACGAGCCTGCTGCTGTCTACCACCGCTCAGTCAGACTGCTCTATCAAATCATAGACTTAGTTAGAAATAAGATCCTTAGGTCATTAATATGGTCGAATCCGGAAACTATCATCTCGAAAACAAGACGTTTATTCTTTCAGTGAAATACGGAACCGTTCCGTATTTTATCTAAGGGGTGGCATCCATTACTCTAAATATTCCTGTTTCATTGCACAACCTTCAATGTTATGTCATAATTACGTAAAAGTCTGCCAAATTAGGTGGCCCAAGCTGTTGCATATACACTGACTCTGCGTGCAATGAACGCAAGAGAAGTGACACAATTTCACCTTGTTAATTTTGCCTGCTAACCTGGATTTCTTTTAGTTAAATATGCAGGTTTAAAAAATATATACTTCTGTGTATTGATTTTAAGAACGGCATTGATGTTTATGGTTAGGTACACATTGGAGCAATGATACGCACCGCATCGATAATATGCAACGCAGGACACACTAGATAAACTAGTAATATCATCAACCATGTGTAGTTAACTAGTGATTATGATTGATTGATTGTTTTTTATAAGATAAGTTTAATGCTACTTAGCAACTTACCTTGGCTTACTGCATTCGCGTAACAGGCAGTCTCCTCCTGGAGTGCAATGAGAGACCGGTGGTTAGAGCGTTGGACTAGTTAACTGTACTACTAGTTAACTGTAAGGTTGCAAGATTGAATCCCCCGAGCTGACAAGGTGAAAATCTGTCTTTCTGCCCCTGAACGAGGCAGTTAACCCACCGTTCCTAGGCCGTCATTGAAAATAAGAATGTATTCTTAACTGACTTGCCTAGTAAAATAAAGAAAAAAATTAAAATACCGATTTCCGATTGTCATGAAAACTTGAAATCGTCCCAAATTAATCGGCCATTCCGATTAATCAGTCGACCTCTAGTATAGAGTACAGTATACACATATGAGATGAGTAATGTAGAGAGAGTCTTACGGTTGTGGGCGGAGCAGTTGCTGTATCAGGCGGTGATACAGCCTGACAGGATGCTCTCGATTGTGCATCTGTAAAAGTTTGAGTGTTTTTAGTGACAAGCCTAATTTCCTCAGCCTCCTGAGGTTGAAGAGGTGCTGTTGTGCCGCCTTCACCACGCTGTCTGTGTGGGAGGACCATTTCAGTTAGTCCGTGATGTGTACACCAAGGAACTTAACTTTCCACCTTCTCCACTACTGTCCCGTCGCTGTGGATAGGGGGGTGCTCCCTCTGCTGTTTCCTGAAGTCCACGATCATCTCCTTTGTTTTGTTGATGTTGAGTGTGAGGGCTGAGAATGCATCCTTGTGGGGCCCCAGGGTGGAGATGTTGTTTCCTACCCTCACCACCTGGGGGCGGCCCGTCAATGTCCAGGACCCAGTTGCACAGGGAGGGATTCGTGCTGGAGCTTAATGACGAGTTTGGAGGGTACTAATGGTGTTAAATGCTGAGCTGTAGTCGGTGAACAACATTCTTACAGAGGTATTCCTCTTGTCCATTGGGATAGGGCAGTGGGCAGTGTGATAGCGTCGTCTGTGGACCTATTGGGGCGGTAAGCAAATTGGAGTGGGTCTAGGGTGTCAGGTAGGGTGCTGATATGATCCTGCATCACATCCGGCAGTGATTGGGAGTCCCATAGTACGGTGCACAATTGGCCCAGCGTCGTCTGGGGTTTGGCCGGGGTAGGCCGTCATTGTAAATAAGAATTTGTTCTTAACTGACTTGCCTAGTTTAAGGTTACACACCACATTGACCAAAACGTTATTTTGTTGGCATTTACGTATGTCCCCATTACCAGTAAAACATAATCAAATCATATTTCTTTCACTTACTTGCTGTGCTGTTTCGTTGTTCATTTGTTCAGTCGTTTTATTCTCAACCAGGATTTCTATTGAACCCTGTTTGGGTCTTTGCGTGTCAAAGAAGATACACGTCAAATAACACATCTGTTTCAGTAGTTCTAGTTAGCTAGCTAACTACATAGCTAGGTGTCATCGAAAATAACCCTAATTTATAAGACTTCTTAATTGATTAATGGTCGGACTCATCTATGTGAAGCTAGACACAGTAAGGATTAGCCACAATAGCGGACTTTGCGGTTAGCCTTCAAAATAAAATTATGGCTTAATTCTACGATTTGTATTCATTTGCATTAGTGTCAATGACATACTGGAATTTGTGTTTTGCCTTCAAAATAAAAGTACGTCATTGACAGTAATGCAAATGAATACAAACATTAGAATTATGCCTTACTTTGAAGGCAAACAGCAAATTCCGCTAGTGCCTAATCCTTATTGTGGCTAGCTTCACAACATATAACCCGGTGCAGTCAAGCCTCACTAGCCAGATGAAGCTACCTGGCTGCTTATAATGTTAGCTTTGGGCAACAGGGTTATGTTGCCGACTAGCTATTTATTTTCATGAACTGAAGTTCAATTTCAATAGGCGAACAACTAGCTAATACTTACTCACAAGAATTCCTAAATCATTTCTAAGAATAATGAAAATGACTGCAGGTTCTACTGGTCATTGTTTTCAGGCTGGTTGTATTGGTGCTAGCTAGGTACCGAGCTAAATCTAGCTACCCCAGAAGTTGCGGTTGAACAAATTATGCTTTATTACCAACGCGGTATTGTAAACGTATTGTTCGTGGCCGGTGTTTGCTTGTTTGCAGATTTTTTTGTTGTACAACTTTGACAGTGCTACTGTATATTTTTTGACACGCAAAGACCCAAACAGCGTTCCATAGTGTGTATGTCGTGAAGCTGATTGCAGTGACGCTATTACTGTGTAACTCCGGTAGGGCAACATCTGAAAAATAGCTCAATTGGTAGTGTGTACCGGTGCTCGACCAGTCGGCGAAAGCCAACATCTCCGACAACAGAGAATGGTTTATTGTCAAGGGCAGTGAATTCCATTATCTTGGCTTTAATGGATTTGGCCTTTGAGTTGTCTCGCTGAAATGTTGTTAATGTTGTCAAATGACTGCTCGACCCACCCAGCAGACATTGTGGGCTAGTTTAGGAATGCTGTGCTGCAGGTTTAGCGGAAAATTTTCCGTGGCGTCATTACGTCGTGTACCTACGGTATTTAGGTATGCACGTCAGCTTTGACATCGGTTTTGCACATCGGGGCGTTATAACTAGACATTGGCCGATACCAATGTTGGCATTTTTAGCTAATATCGCCCGAAATCGATATGTTCACCAATATATTGTGCGTCCCTACTTATGTTAAGAAATAGTTTTAGTAGTCTGATCTGTGGCATCATTGCTTTTTAAATGATTTTTTTCAAACGTAGTCCAGCTAGGACATTACATTTACATTTACATTTAAGTCATTTAGCAGACGCTCTTATCCAGAGCGACTTACAAATTGGTGCATTCACCTTATGACATCCAGTGGAGCAGCCACTTTACAATAGTGCATCTAAATCTTTTAAGGGGGGGGGGTGAGAAGGATTACTTTATCCTATCCTATCAGGACTACTGGTTGAATGAATTTGGGATCTATCGTCCGACTACTGTACCATGGTCTGTTTGGAATAGGCAATAGAATAGGGAAACCTTTCCACTATGGTGGATAATAGATTGACAGGCTAGTGATTTTGCTGTAAGTTACTCATCATGTTGCCTGTGGAAAAGTAAATGTGGACAGTCATTCTAACATCTTCAAAGTGGCTATCAGAATTTGCTAAGAAGGAGCGCACATCATTGCATCCTCGACTTGCATGTTCTGTTAATTTTAATGAATTACCATAATATAAATATTGTTTCTGTCATTCTGAGCACTGTGGGTGGACTCCCTAATCAGGTTAAGCACCCAAAGCATATGGGTCTGATACATTTCTCAAATGCCGGTTAATTTAAAATGCTGCAGGTCAAATGTCCGACGCCTCATTTTCCTAACAGAACCAAACTACTGTGCTCCCATACTCAAAAGACATTCACTTAAAAAAAAAGAATTGAAAATAAATCGACAATACTACGTTTTGTCAATATAACCGTAGCCAGTATACACTACCTCAGAATGGTCAGAATTCATCTAAGATAACTCAATAAATCGAATTAATTTTGATATTTTGGCCAAAGAGTTCTTAATCGTGCAATTTTACTGTTTGGTGCAATACGAGTCGTCTCTTGTTGAATGACAATACTTTGAGGAATCCCTTACTGTTGACCAATCACTGATAAAGGGGCGTAGGCTTCGGCTCCAGAAAATGTGTTCCAAAACAGCCGATTAAATCCCTCACCGAAGTCCAAAATGAGGAATAACATCAATGTCATAATATATGCACAAACTCTACCAAACTGTTTCGGCTGGGAAGCATGTGGACGCCTTTAGGGGCAAAGTGTTGGGTTTTAGATTCAGCCCTTGACTGCTGTAGATAGAACTTCATTGCTCCCTAGTGGACATTACGCAATATGACCATATTCTGCATTGTGAATTCACGTGGAATACTAATAAATTGTTCTTATCGGAAAACTTATTTTTAAGCATTAAGAAAATGGTTCTATTCGTCACATCCCTACTGAGTAATATATGAATTCACTCACAGTACGACAAGAGAAGATAGAAGCAGTCAGATAAAGCCAAACAGAGAGGAGTGTACAACGAGCGAAAGAGAAAATGGGAGAGTGATTTGAAAAGAGACAGACATGGTACAGATGGTGAGAATGTGTTGAAAATAGAAGAGGGACTGGGTGGAATGAGAGCAGTGGATGTTTTGGTCTGAGGAGGAGGAGGAAGCGAGAGCGTTCTTCACCTGCAATGCAGTGCGAGGCTGAGTCAACCAATCAGAGCTAAGCAGAGAGGATAGGGGGTGGGGCCAGGCACTGACTACAGCCAAGGAGATTTCTTGTCAGAGAGGGAGAGCGTGAATGAGCGGGAGGGAGAAGCAGCATCGAGCTCTACTTTGCCTGAGCCTGTGGTGACACTGATGCTCACAGATTTCTCCTCTCTCATCCTTCTCTCTGCATTGCTCCCTTCTCCTCCTTTCCCATTGCTGTGCTCTTCTTTCTCTTTCTTTCCCTGTACTTTTCCCCTCTTTTTCCCGAACAACTACCGTCTGCTCTCTTCTTACTCCTCACACTCACCCCCTCTTTCTCTCCATCTCATTCCCCTCTCCTGTCCTCTTTTGGTGCATGGAGAGAGGGTCTCTGGCCCCCACCTGCATCCCTCCTCTCCACCTCCCTCCATGGGCGTCCGAGCATCCTGCAGGTAAGCGGAGAGAGAGAGTCTGTCGGGGGTCTCTGCACTTGCATGTCCTTGAAGTACCCCTGCGGTGAGTGTGTGTGAGCTGTAACAGCTGGACTCTGTCCTCTCCGGTGGTCCTCCAGGTTTGAGGACACGGGAGAGACAGTTCAGGGATTTAGGGAGAGGAGAGTTTGTCTGAAAACACGGTCTGTTTTCCAATTCCAGTCCTCAATTACCCCCAAACAGTAACCCCGGTCAAGCACAACTGATTCAACTTGTCAGTTAATCATCACAACCACGATCAGTTGAATGAGGTGTGTTTGTCCGGGGCTACAATAAACATGTGTACTGGAGTGGGGAATCACTGCTCTAACCTAACTGGGTATGTAATGGTGCTCAGGGGAGGTCTTGTTGCTCTGGCTCTGATGTTTGAATCAGGTCACGGTTAGACAGAAACAGTAAATGAAGGAGGTGTGTGTGTGTGTGTGGGGGTAAAAATGCAAAAACGTGTGACTGTTGCTCACCAATGGAGATGGGAAATGGCAATGACATTTGTATGATTATCTGGCACGCTCTCTCCTTTCTGATTAGACCTGCGTAGCGCCATGTTGGGTAAGCATCAACAGAGGCAGGTGTTCCGGTGGGTCTGTTTTACCCTCCATCACTCCGACAGGTGTGAGGATTGGCGTGCGGCTGTGGCAGTTATGCCGTTTTGTTTCCCGATTATTGTCATGCAAACATTGGATAGTAACATGTTTTCACAACGCAACATATTTCATTCAATTGTTGACGGGTCCTCTCTCGCTCTCTCTCTGACAGTGTGTGTGTCTGTCACACTCGAGGAATGAAGGAGAGCGATAGAAACGCACGGCGGTTAGATTCTGTAGCTAAAGATAATGTGTCAGTCTATTTAATTATGGAATAAAACAAAACTATTACTTTCTAGGCTATTCAAGTACAAATTCACTATAATTGTAGGCTAACGGTAAGCTGCGCTGCACAATCAATGATCCAATGGCATCACCTAGGCCTATACGTTCTCTCCAAGACTCATGGATAAAACGTTTGAAGTCCATCCAGAATGCATCATACAGTCCAAACGCAAAGTCGATTTACTAGAATTTTGAAGTATAGGATAGACCAGTGGTTCCCAAACATTTTATAGTCCCGTACCCCTTCAAACGTTCAACCTCCAGCTGCCTACTCCTTCAAACGTTCAACCTCCAGCTGCCTACTCCTTCAAACGTTCAACCTCCAGCTGCCTACCCTTCAAACGTTCAACCTCCAGCTGCCTACTCCTTCAAACGTTCAACCTTCAGCTGCCTACTCCTTCGTTCAACCTCCAGCTGCCTACTCCTTCAAACGTTCAACCTCCAGCTTCAAACGTTCAACCTTCAGCTGCCTACTCCTTCAAACGTTCACCTCCAGCTGCCTCTTCACGTTCAACCTCCAGCTGCCTACCCCTTCAAACGTTCAACCTCCAGCTGCCTACCCTTCAAACGTTCAACCTCCAGCTGCCTACTCCTTCAAACGTTCAACCTCCAGCTGCCTACTCCTTCAAACGTTCAACCTCCAGCTGCCTACTCCTTCAAACGTTCAACCTCCAGCTGCCTACTCCTTCAACCTTCAGCGTTCAACCTCCAGCTGCCTACTCCTTCAAACGTTCAACCTCCAGCTGCCTACTCCTTCAAACGTTCAACCTCCAGCTGCCTACTCCTTCAAACGTTCAACCTCCAGCTGCCTACCCCTTCAAACGTTCAACCTCCAGCTGCCTACCCTTCAAGCGTTCAACCTCCAGCTGCCTACCCCTTCAAACGTTCAACCTCCAGCTGCCTACCCCTTCAAACGTTCAACCTCCAGCTGCCTACCCCTTCAAACGTTCAACCTCCAGCTCAACCTCCAGCTGCCTACCTTCAAACGTTCAACCTCCAGCTGCCTACTCCTTCAAACGTTCAACCTCCAGCTGCCTACTCCTTCAAACGTTCAACCTCCAGCTGCCTACTCCTTCAAACGTTCAACCTCCAGCTGCCTACCCCTTCAAACGTTCAACCTCCAGCTTCCTACCCCTTCAAACGTTCAACCTCCAGCTTCCTACCCCTTCAAACGTTCAACCTCCAGCTGCCTACCCCTTCAAACGTTCAACCTCCAGCTGCCTACCCCTTCAAACGTTCAACCTCCAGCTGCCTACCCCTTCAAACGTTCAACCTCCAGCTGCCTACTCCAAACGTTCAACCTCCAGCTGCCTACTCCTTCAAACGTTCAACCTCCAGCTGCCTACTCCTTCAAACGTTCAACCTCCAGCTGCCTACTCCTTCAAACGTTCAACCTCCAGCTGCCTACTCCTTCAAACGTTCAACCTCCAGCTGCCTACCCCTTCAAACGTTCAACCTCCAGCTGCCTACCCCTTCAAACGTTCAACCTCCAGCTGCCTACTCCTTCAAACGTTCAACCTTCAGCTGCCTACTCCTTCAAACGTTCAACCTCCAGCTGCCTACCCCTTCAAACGTTCAACCTCCAGCTGCCTACTCCTTCAAACGTTCAACCTCCAGCTGCCTACTCCTTCAAACGTTCAACCTCCAGCTGCCTACTCCTTCAAACGTTCAACCTCCAGCTGCCTACTCCTTCAAACGTTCAACCTCCAGCTGCCTACTCCTTCAAACGTTCAACCTCCAGCTGCCTACTCCTTCAAACGTTCAACCTCCAGCTGCCTACCCCTTCAAACGTTCAACCTCCAGCTGCCTACCCCTTCAAACGTTCAACCTCCAGCTGCCTACCCCTTCAAACGTTCAACCTCCAGCTGCCTACCCCTTCAAACGTTCAACCTCCAGCTGCCTACTCCAAACGTTCAACCTCCAGCTGCCTACTCCTTCAAATGTTCAACCTCCAGCTGCCTACTCCATCTAGCACCAGGTTCAGCGCACTCAAATGTTTTTTTTGCCATCATGGTATAGGCTAGACCATTGATGCACTAAAGACATCTTTAAATCTAATTTTTTATTCTATGTGTTGTATAACAGTACAATCATTATTTCAATATTTTCATTACATATTTTCATTACAATCAATATTTTAATTCAGGATATTTTTTGGGGGGCCCATCCATAACGACCGTGTTGGAGGGAGAGAATGTAGCGGAGGTGGGACGGAATATAGCAGACTTCAACTTTGGGTTGGGGGGGGGGGGGGAGACAACAGCACAGCAGCAAACATTGAAGGGAGAGACAGGATACTGAGATGTGTCATTGACAGGACCTGTTTGCCGTGTGCATGACGACGTCAGAATGTTTTGGATTCTATTTCTGGTTTGTGTTAGACTGATAAACAGAATGCAGGCAGTGTTTCTCCTGCTGCTGTACAACTTAAGGTGTGTGTGGGCTGGAACATTTCTGAAAGCCAAGGCTCACATTGATTTAACCCTCGTCAATACCAGGCGCCCAGACTGGCCCGCGCAGGCGACACACATGGACTCACACGCGCGCACCTTCTCCTGCCTTATTGTACTCGACTCCAGAGTTATCTTTTCTCAATCATAAAGAGAAGTGATGAAAGATGTGTAGACCGATGGAGCAGTGTTCCTCTATGTGATATATGTGGGTGTGAAGATGATGAATAGCAATAGAATTATCTGTTTAGTGGTTGCCAAGGAAGTGCGTGATAAAAATACCACCTCCCCCCTACAGCGTTAGACCTGGAGCCAGTAGAGGAATATTACCACCAGCTAGTGTGGTTATGTATGATGATGGAACCCTGTGGACAATGACCTTGGCTCTTTCTCTCTTTATATTTCCCTGATGCCTCGCACCCTCTCACTTCGCCTCCTTTTTCAAAACATATACTATTGGAGAAGGTCCGAGGGAAGGGACCTTGGACTTATCCTCCAATACGGTTAAGAAGGATGCAAGGAGATGGCATGCAAGGAATCGAGTGGAGATGAGTTGAGAAACATCCCATGTCATTGTCCCTGAAGTTCAACATAGTGCTGCTGTACTTGACCCCTGGCCCCTCTCAGCTAGCCAATCACAGCTGACATTAAGCTGACAGGAAAACCTGACAGTGGTCTCACAGATCAGATGTTGGGTTCTTCTGAGTATGGTGAGGCTGTGACTGTATGGCCTAGCTAGTTGCTGATTGGTTGGTGGGCAGTGGAACAGCTTCTGATGGGAAAAGGAAAACACATAGTAAACATTCTAAAGGCATGTCTTTTGTCTATAGAATCAGAATGTTCAGAATATTCTAGAAGCATGATGCCTGTGTGTGGTGTTAGAATGTCTGTGGGTTGGGTTCTGAATAGAACTAGGGCATAGGAATAGAATTCTAGTTATTTGGGCTGTGGTCCCATGTGTCTAATTGGAATGTCTATATGACATTATTGGGAGTGTCTTGCCAAGCCACAGGCAGCAGCACATAACATCTTTTAAATGATTTATTGTTGTAGTTGAATCTGTCTACCCTGACAGTTGTGACAGAGAGAGGAGGATCTGAAATCCCTGGTTTAGATTCTGTCTGGGATTCAGTGCTATCGGAGACTTGGACAATGTGCCATTTAAAGGTTGTTTCCTATTGGGCTGACATATGCAGCATTTACGGTGAATGTCACCCCTGCGAGCGCGGGAACATTTTCTTTTCAAACGTGCGATGCAGACGAATCCCGGCCTCAGTGTATTGTCTGGTGGTCGACGGGAGCCTGTCTGAGGTAACTGTTGTTAACGTTGAGTGCTTTCTCTCTTGTTTATGACTCTTGTGTTAACAACTTGTCTTTCCATTTCAAACAAGTATTTCCCCTTGTCAGTCCTGTTCAGGATTTGATATAATTCATAACCCCACCCTGACACACACACACACACTAGGCTTGTCACGATACCAACATTTTGATCTGCATGTCATTGTGTCAGGGGGAAAATACTGCATGAAACTCTTCAGTTAAGACACACTGTCTCCCTAAACACAATTTAAGGAGCACCAGAAAGAAATAGACTTTTGATATACACTGAACAAAATATATTAATGCAACATGTAAAGTGTTGGTCCCGTGTCTCATTAAGGCCGATTTCAAGTTTTCATAACAATCGGTAATCTGCATTTTTGGACGCCGATTATGGCCGATTACATTGCACTCCACGAGAAGACAGGCTGACTACCTGATACACGAGTGCAGCAAGGAGCCAAGGTAAGTTGCTAGCTAGCATTAAACATATTTGATAAAAAAACAATCTTAACATAATCACTAGTTAACTACACATGGTTGATGATATTACTCGTTTATCTAGCTTGTCCTGCGTTGCATATAATGCCTGTTAATTTATCATCAAATCACAGCCTACTTCGCCAAACCTGATGATTTAACAAATGCATTCGCGAAAAAAGAACTGTCGGTGCACCAATGTGTACCTAACCATAAACATCAATGCCTTTCTTAAAATCAATACACAAGTTTATATTTTTAAACCTGCATATTTAGTTAATATTGCCTGCTAACATGAATTTATTTTAACTAGGGAAATTGTCACTTCTCTTGCGTTCTGTGCAAGCCGAGTCGGGGTATATGCAGCAGTTTGGGCCACCTGGCTCGTTGCGAACTGTGTGAAGATCATTTATTCCGAACAAAGACCGTAATTATTTTACCAATATTTTACATAATGACACACACAATGAAGGTTGTGCAATGTAACAGGAATATTTATATTTCTGGATGCCACCCGTTAGATAAAATATGGAACGGTTCCGTATTTCACTGAAAGAATAAACGTCTTGTTTTTGAGATTACAGTTTCCGGATTTGACCATATTAATGACCTAAGGCTCATATTTCTGTGTGTTTATAATATTATAATTAAGTCTATGATTTGATAGCGCAGTCTGACTGAGTGGTGGTAGGCAGCAGCAGGCTCGTAAGCATTCATTCAAACAGCACTTTCCTGCATTTGCCAGCAGCTCTTCGCTGTGCTTCAAGCATTGCACTGTTTTTGTCTTCAAGCCTATCAACCCCCGAGATTAGGCTGGCAATACTATTTTGCCTATAAGAACATCTAATAGTCAAAGGTATATGAAATACAAATGTTGTAGAGAAATAGTCCTATATTTCCTATAATAACCACAACCTAAAACTTCTTAACTGGGAATATTGAAGACTCATGTTAAAAGGAACCACCAGCTTTCATATGTTCTCATGTTCTGAGCAAGGAACTTAAACGTTAGCTTTTTTCATGGCACATATTGCACTTTTACTTTATTCTCCAACAATGTGTTTTTGCATTATTTAAACCAAATTGAACATGTTTCATTATTTATTTGAGACTAAATAGTTTTTATTTATGTATTATTTTAAGTTAAAATAGAAGTTAATTCAATGTTGTTGTAATTGTCATTATTACAACTATATATAAAATAAATGGGCATTTAAATATATATATATAAAATGAATAATTTTGCACGCCCAATTTTTCAGTTTTTGATTTGTTAAAAAAGTTTGAAATATCCAATAAATGTCGTTCCACTTCATGATTGTGTCCCACTTGTTGTTGATTCTTCACAAAAAAATACAGTTTTATATCTTTGTTTGAAGCCTGAAATGTGGCAAAAGGTCGCAAAGTTCAAGGGGGCCGAATACTTTCGCAAGGCACTGTATATATATATATATATATATATATATCGTTCTCTGCTTTTTCGGGGTCCTCCAATAATCGGTATCGGCAATGAAAAATTATAATCGGCCGACCTCGAATCATTACATAGGTGAACGTTGTGCTGGGGACAATAAAAGGCCACTCTAAAATGTGCAGTTTTGTCACACAACACAATGCCACAGATGTCTCAAGTTTTGAGGGAGCGTGCAATTGGCATGCTGACTGCGGGAATGTCCACGGAAATGTCACGGGAACGGAAATGTCCCCCAGAGCTGTTGCTGGAGAATTGTTAGTAAGCCGCCTCCAACGTCATGTGGGTGAGCGGTTTGTTGATGTCAACATTGTGAATAGAGTGCCTTATGATGGCGGTGGGGTTATGGCACGGGCTGGCTAAGCTACAGAAAACTAATACAATAGCATTTTATCCATACCTCTGGAAACATGGGTCACATTTCTATAACTGTTTAGACTAGAAACAATCAGTTGTCTTTGCTGTAAAACTGCAGGCATGCCTGTGCTCCATTTTCAGTCTTGACACTGAGGCAGTATGACAGTGAACTTGCACAGTCTACTCCGTCTGATATGTGCTCTTAATTATAACAGGCGATGAAATTATACAATGTATCAACAATGCTCGCTTTTTGCTCTGCTCTTATGTAACCAATGTACAAATCTAACAGAAGACTTGTCTGGGTCCCTGCTTGCCTTCACTGCTAAATGATATATCCCAAAATAAAATGAAGGCGAAATAGACTAGTGTGAAGAGTAGATGGAGAGAAGCAGGCGTGAGGGCTGGTTGAGGATGTCTGATCACAGCTGCCACATGTGATATGCACATGAAAGTGAAGTGGATATGATTAGAGCTGAACATACAAGAGACTGGAGGCTGTTGTTTCAATTCAACTGAATTTATAAACAAAACTGACTTTATAAACAGGCGCCAGCAGGTTCTTTGGGTTGGTAGGGCTGAAAAAGTTGGTAGTATCATATGAAACAGTACTACGGTATTCTAAAATGTTTATCGTGAGTATCATGGTGTTTTGGTACTGTGATATTACCACACACAGGGACATCCCATCTCTCCTCCCTCTAGATTGGTGTGGACTGGTTGCCCCTCCCTCCCTCTAGCGTGGTGTGGACTAGTTGCCCCTCCCTCTAGCTTGGTGTGGACTGGTTGCCCCTCCCTCTAGCTTGGTTTGGACTGGTTGCCCCTCCCTCTAGCTTGGTTTGGACTGGTTGCCCCTCCCTCTAGCTTGGTGTGGACTGGTTTCCCATCTCTCTCTCCCACTGGCTTGGACTGGTTTCCCATCTCTCCCTCCCTCTAGCTTGGTTTGGACTGGTTTCCCATCTCTCTCTCCCACTGGCTTGGACTGGTTTCCCATCTCTCCCTCCCACTGGCTTGGCTTGGACTGGTTTCCCATCTCTCCCTCACTCCCTCCCTCTGGCTTGGCTTGGACTGATTTCCCATCTCTCTCTCCGCCTGGTTTGGACTGGTTTCCCATCCCTCCCTCTCTCCCTCTGGTTTGGACTGGTTTCCCATCCCTCCCTCTCTCCCTCTGGTTTGGACTGGTTTCCCATCCCTCCCTCTCTCCCTCTGGTTGGACTGGTTTTCTATCCCTCCCCCTCTCTAGCTTGGTTTGGACTGGTTTCCCATCTCTCCCTCTCTCTAGCTTGGTTTGGACTGGTTTCCCATCTCTCTCTCCTTCCGGCTTGGTTTGGACTGGTTTCCCATCTCTCTCTCTAACTTGGTTTGGACTGGTTTCCCATCTCTCTCTCTCTAGCTTTGTTTGGACTGGTTTCCCAGCTTTGTTTGGACTGGTTTCCCATCTCTCTCTCTAACTTGGTTTGGACTGGTTTCCCATCTCTCCCTTCCCTCTCTATCTTGGTTTGGACTGGTTTCCCATCTCTCTCTCTAGCTTTGTTTGGACTGGTTTCCCATCTCTCTCTCCCTCTAGCTTGGTTTGGACTGGTTTCCCATCTCTCTCTCTCTCTCTCTCTATCTTGGTTTGGACTGGTTTCCCATCTCTCTCTCTCTCTCTCTATCTTGGTTTGGACTGGTTACACACCGTTTCCACCTTCAATATTTCAACAGCCTCTTTAATGAACCCCAATGTTGCCTAACGTATATAAAATGAATTCCAGTTTTTCCACTTAATGAACTGGGGCTATGCTGTTACCACAAAGGTGGGGTTAATGGTTAAATAATTCACTGGTGTGTCTTTAAGCCTCTTAATTGAAGTGGTGTGAATGGTTGGTTACTTATTCAGGGATAATACGGTAGATGTAATATTTCATAGTAATGATGAGGCTGGAGGACAAGCATCAGCATCAACAAGCCGCCTGCCTCTGGGTGAGACCAGTGTGTATGAGTGAGCAGTGTGTTTGTGTGAGTGAGCAGTGTGTTTGGGTGAGACCAGTGTGTGTGAGTGAGCAGTGTGTTTGGGTGAGACCAGTATGTGTGAGTGAGCAGTGTGTTTGGGTGAGACCAGTATGTGTGAGTGAGCAGTGTGTTTGGGTGAGACCAGTATGTGTGAGTGAGCAGTGTGTTTGGGTAACAACGGTATGTGTGAGTGAGCAGTGTGTTTGGGTGAGACCAGTATGTGTGAGTGAGCAGTGTGTTTGGGTAACAACAGTGTGTGTGAGTGAGCAGTGTGTTTGGTTAACAACAGTGTGTGTGAGTGAGCAGTGTGTTTGGGTGAGACCTGTGTGTGTGTGTGTGTATAACAACAGTGTGTGTGAGTGAGCAGTGTGTTTGGGTGAGACCAGTATGTGTGTGTGTGTGTGTGTGCGTGAGCAGTGTGTTTGGTTAACAACAGTGTGTGTGAGTGAGCAGTGTGTTTGGATAACAACAGTGTGTGTGAGTGAGCAGTGTGTTTAGGTGAGACCAGTGTGTGTGTGTGTGAGTGAGCAGTGTGTTTGGGTGAGACCAGTATGTGTGTGTGTGTGTGTGTGTGTGTGTGAGTGAGCAGTGTGTTTGCATAACAACAGTGTGTGTGAGTGAGCAGTGTGTTTGGGTGAGACCAGTATGTGTGTGTGTGAGTGAGCAGTGTGTTTGGTTAACAACAATGTGTGTGAGTGAGCAGTGTGTTTGGGTGAGACCAGTATGTGTGAGTGAGCAGTGTGTTTGGATAACAACAGTGTGTGTGAGTGAGCAGTGTGTTTGGATAACAACAGTGTGTGTGAGTGAGCAGTGTGTTTGGGTGAGACCAGTATGTGTGAGCGAGCAGTGTGTCTGTGTTTGGGTAACAACAGTGTGTATGATATGCTAGGTCTGGGTAACAACGGTGTGTATGATATGCTAGGTCTGGGTAACAACGGTGTGTATGATATGCTAGGTCTGGGTAACAACGGTGTGTATGATATGCTAGGTCTGGGTAACAACGGTGTGTATGATATGCTAGGTCTGGGTAACAACAGTGTGTATGATATGCTAGGTCTGGGTAACAACGGTGTGTATGATATGCTAGGTCTGGGTAACAACAGTGTGTATGATATGCTAGGTCTGGGTAACAACAGTGTGTATGATATGCTAGGTCTGGGTAACAACGGTGTGTATGATATGCTAGGTCTGGGTAACAACAGTGTGTATGATATGCTAGGTCTGGGTAACAACGGTGTGTATGATATGCTAGGTCTGGGTAACAACAGTGTGTATGATATGCTAGATCTGGGTAACAACAGTGTGTATGATATGCTAGGTCTGGGTAACAACAGTGTGTATGATATGCTAGATCTGGGTAACAACAGTGTGTATGATATGCTAGGTCTGGGTAACAACAGTGTGTATGATATGCTAGATCTGGGTAACAACAGTGTGTATGATATGCTAGGTCTGGGTAACAACAGTGTGTATGATATGCTAGATCTGGGTAACAACGGTGTGTATGATATGCTAGATCTGGGTAACAACGGTGTGTATGATATGCTAGATCTGGGTAACAACAGTGTGTATGATATGCTAGATCTGGGTAACAACAGTGTGTATGATATGCTAGGTCTGGGTAACAACGGTGTGTATGATATGCTAGATCTGGGTAACAACAGTGTGTATGATATGCTAGGTCTGGGTAACAACGGTGTGTATGATATGCTAGATCTGGGTAACAACGGTGTGTATGATATGTAGATCTGATATGCTATGATATCTAGATCTGGGTAACAACAGTGTGTATGATATGCTAGATCTGGGTAACAACAGTGTGTATGATATGCTAGATCTGGGTAACAACAGTGTGTATGATATGCTAGATCTGGGTAACAACAGTGTGTATGATATGCTAGATCTGGGTAACAACAGTGTGTATGATATGCTAGGTCTGGGTAACAACAGTGTGTATGATATGCTAGGTCTGGGTAACAACAGTGTGTATGATATGCTAGGTCTGGGTAACAACAGTGTGTATGATATGCTAGGTCTGGGTAACAACAGTGTGTATGATATGCTAGGTCTGGGTAACAACAGTGTGTATGATATGCTAGATCTGGGTAACAACAGTGTGTATGATATGCTAGGTCTGGGTAACAACAGTGTGTATGATATGCTAGATCTGGGTAACAACATGTATGATATGCTAGATCTGGGTAACAACAGTGTGTATGATATGCTAGATCTGGGTAACAACAGTGTGTATGATATGCTAGGTCTGGGTAACAACAGTGTGTATGATATGCTAGGTCTGGGTAACAACAGTGTGTATGATATGCTAGGTCTGGGTAACAACAGTGTGTATGATATGCTAGGTCTGGGTAACAACAGTGTGTATGATATGCTAGGTCTGGGTAACAACAGTGTGTATGATATGCTAGGTCTGGGTAACAACAGTGTGTATGATATGCTAGGTCTGGGTAACAACAGTGTGTATGATATGCTAGGTCTGGGTAACAACAGTGTGTATGATATGCTAGATCTGGGTAACAACGGTGTGTATGATATGCTAGGTCTGGGTAACAACAGTGTGTATGATATGCTAGATCTGGGTAACAACAGTGTGTATGATATGCTAGGTCTGGGTAACAACAGTGTGTATGATATGCTAGGTCTGGGTAACAACAGTGTGTATGATATGCTAGGTCTGGGTAACAACAGTGTGTATGATATGCTAGATCTGGGTAACAACAGTGTGTATGATATGCTAGGTCTGGGTAACAACGGTGTGTATGATATGCTAGATCTGGGTAACAACAGTGATATGCTAGGTCTGATATGATATGCTAGGTCTGGGTAACAACAGTGTGTATGATATGCTAGGTCTGGGTAACAACAGTGTGTATGATATGCTAGGTCTGGGTAACAACAGTGTGTATGATATGCTAGGTCTGGGTAACAACAGTGTGTATGATATGCTAGGTCTGGGTAACAACAGTGTGTATGATATGCTAGGTCTGGGTAACAACAGTGTGTATGATATGCTAGGTCTGGGTAACAACAGTGTGTATGATATGCTAGATCTGGGTAACAACAGTGTGTATGATATGCTAGGTCTGGGTAACAACAGTGTGTATGATATGCTAGGTCTGGGTAACAACAGTGTGTATGATATGCTAGATCTGGGTAACAACAGTGTGTATGATATGCTAGGTCTGGGTAACAACAGTGTGTATGATATGCTAGGTCTGGGTAACAACAGTGTGTATGATATGCTAGATCTGGGTAACAACAGTGTGTATGATATGCTAGGTCTGGGTAACAACAGTGTGTATGATATGCTAGATCTGGGTAACAACAGTGTGTATGATATGCTAGGTCTGGGTAACGGTGTGTATGATAAGGTCTGGGTGTGTATGATATGCTAGATCTGGGTAACAACAGTGTGTATGATATGCTAGGTCTGGGTAACAACGGTGTGTATGATATGCTAGGTCTGGGTAACAACAGTGTGTATGATATGCTAGATCTGGGTAACAACAGTGTGTATGATATGCTAGGTCTGGGTAACAACAGTGTGTATGATATGCTAGGTCTGGGTAACAACAGTGTGTATGATATGCTAGATCTGGGTAACAACAGTGTGTATGATATGCTAGGTCTGGGTAACAACGGTGTGTATGATATGCTAGATCTGGGTAACAACAGTGTGTATGATATGCTAGATCTGGGTAACAACGGTGTGTATGATATGCTAGGTCTGGGTAACAACAGTGTGTATGATATGCTAGGTCTGGGTAACAACGGTGTGTATGATATGCTAGGTCTGGGTAACAACGGTGTGTATGATATGCTAGGTCTGGGTAACAACGGTGTGTATGATATGCTAGATCTGGGTAACAACAGTTTATGATATCTACATTCTGTTTTTATTAACAACAGTGTGTATGATATGCTAGGTCTGGGTAACAAAACTAGGTCTGTAACAATGTGTATGATATGCTAGGTCTGGGTAACAACAGTGTGTATGATATGCTAGGTCTGGGTAACAACAGTGTGTATGATATGTCTGGGTAACAACAGTGTGTATGATATGCTAGGTCTGGGTAACAACAGTGTGTATGATATGCTAGGTCTGGGTAACAACAGTGTGTATGATATGCTAGATCTGGGTAACAACAGTGTGTATGATATGCTAGGTCTGGGTAACAACAGTGTGTATGATATGCTAGGTCTGGGTAACAACAGTGTGTATGATATGCTAGATCTGGGTAACAACAGTGTGTATGATATGCTAGGTCTGGGTAACAACAGTGTGTATGATATGCTAGGTCTGGGTAATAACAGTGTGCTAGTAAATGCTAGATCTGGGTAACAACAGTGTGTATGATATGCTAGATCTGGGTAACAACAGTGTGTATGATATGCTAGGTCTGGGTAACAACAGTGTGTATGATATGCTAGGTCTGGGACGGTATCTGAATCACTGTTTAACTGACGGTTATGGATGAGTGCTGTTTAAACAGTTTAAATAGTCATACATTCATTTTTCCATTATTTTTATTAACTTTATTTTCCATCTAGATAAACTTGACCTAATATCGCAATTGCTTACTAACGATTATAACCAATTGTTTTGCGAATTTTGAAGTCTGTCTCTTATTAAGCATTCTACGTCTCCTCATTCCAACGGTCGTTTGATGCTCCAGCAGCTAATTGGCTAGATGCGCGGGGGTGTGGAAGTGCTATAGGCTATGGCACTTCAGTCTTTGATGTGTGGACGTTCTTTTATGCAGTGCACGTGTTCATTGCTTGCTAGTAAATAAATAAAGCGGCCTTTTAAAACAGGTTGGGTGCGTCTGATTTATTCATTTAATTATTCAACAGCAGTCGACAAGGTTCTGGCTCTGAGCCCTATAATACACCAATGTTGTGTCAAATGGACAATGCTATCCCTCCAGGCATGGTTATGATATGGAGTCTGTTAATTATGTATAGACTAATCTATGCTGATAAATAGGCTATGGACATGTTGCGTGTATTTGTTTCTATTTGAATGATTGTCAGTTTCATCTTCATACTATATCATAGCTGTCTCTCTGCGTACTGTCCTTGTCAATTCATTATCTTGTAGCCTACTTTCAGAAAGCCTAAGGTAGGCCTAGGTTTTTTAATAGGTTTTAAGGAAAGAATATTTGCTCTTGTGTCTGACATACACTGGTGGCTTTGATTGACTGGTCTTTTTACAGGGGCTGGTGCTGTGTGAACACTGATTCTCTCTATAGGCCTATATGTCCATTCTGATTCTCTATAGGCCTTTATGTCCATTCTGATTCTCTACAGGCCTTTATGTCCATTCTGATTCTCTATAGGCCTTTATGTCCATTCTGATTCTCTACAGGCCTAATATGTCCATTCTGATTCTCTCTACAGGCCTATATGTCCATTCTGATTCTCTATAGGCCTTTATGTCCATTCATTCTGATTCTCTCTATAGGCCTAATATGTCCATTCTGATTCCCTCTATAGGCCTAATATGTCCATTCTGATTCCCTCTATAGGCCTAATATGTCCATTCTGATTCCCTCTATAGGCCTAATATGTCCATTCTGATTCTCTCTATAGGCCTTTATGTCCATTCAGAAAGTTTCCTAAAGTAGCCAGTCTGGACTCTCTCTTTTAATAAGAAGAAATGATTTCATCTTGAAAAAGGTCTATTTTTCTCACCAAGTCTGTTGTTTTTTGACCGAATAATTAGGAAGAAATAAACAAACAGAAGCCACGTCTTTGTTTATGAAGTCCTTCACACCAATTGTGAAATATCGTCCTGCCACAATCCGTCAATTATTTATTCAGAACAGGTTTGATATTTGAATTTTTTTGCCACATAAGCCGTTGACCAATATAAATGGTTTTCTGGGAAGCTGCCACTGACAGGCTGTGCACTGTGAATGACAGGTCTATGCATTCGTTGTGTGAATGAATTAATACACATCTCTCTGCCTGTTTTTACATTTGGAAGGTATCAGTTTAGCCAATGTGATCACGTCACCGCAGAGCTAGGTTACATGTCACTCTCGTCATTCAAACCGCCCTGTCTGTTCATTGTCAAAGCTGCAGCCTATTTTTATAGCCATTCAGCAAGCAATAGGATGGATCGATGCTTCTCTCCTCAAATAGGCCATAGTTGAAAAAAATTGCTTGAAATAAGTTTCAAACTATATTGCTGTTAGTCTATATATAGGCTAGAGGTCGACCGATTGTGACTTTTCACCACCGATACCGATTATTGGAGGGCCAAAAAAGCCGATATCGATTAATTGATCGGCCGATTTTTTTTTTTTTTTTTAACGTTTTTTTTTTTTTGTAATAATGACAATTACAACAATACTGAATGAACACTTATTTTAACTTAATATAATACATCAATAAGTTCAATTTAGCCTCAAATACATAATGAAACATGTTCAATTTTGTTTAAATAATGCAAAATCAAAGTGTTGGAGAATAAAGTAAAAGTGCAATATGTGCCATGTAAGAAAGCTAACGTTTCAGTTCCTTGCTCAGAACATGAGAACATATGAAAGCTGGTGGTTCCTTTTAACATGAGTCTTCGATATTCCCAGGTAATAAGTTTTAATGGTTGTAGTTATTATTGGAATTATAGGACTACTTCCCTATATAATATACCATTTGTATTTCATTAACCTTTGACTATTGGATGTTCTTATAGGCACTTTAGTATTGCCCGTGTAACAGTATAGCTTCCGTCCCTCTCCTAGCTCTTCCCTGGGCTCGAACCAGGAACAAAACGACAACAGCCACCCTCGAAGCAGCGTTACCCATGCAGAACAAGGGGAACAACCACAGGCTCAGAGCGAGTGACGTTTGAAACACTATTAGCATGCGCTAAGTAGCCAGCCATTTCACTTCGGTTACACCAGCCTCATCTCAGGAGTTGATAGACTTGAAGTCATAAACAGCGCAATGCTTGACGCACAACGAAGAGCTGCTGGCATAACGCACGAAAGTGCTGTTAGAATGAATGTTTACGCGCCTGCTTCTGCCTACCACTGCTCAGTCAGATACTTAGATACTTGTATGCTTGTATGTTCAGTCAGATTATATGCAGCGCAGGACACGCTAGATAATATCTAGTAATATCATCAACCATGTGTAGTTAACTAGTCATTATGATTGTTTTTTATAAGATTAATGCTAGCTAGCAACTTACCTTGGCTTACTGCATTTGCATAACAGGCAGTCTCCCTGTGGAGTGCAACGAGAGAGAGGCGGGTCGTTATTGCGTTGGACTAGTTAACTGTAAGATTGGATCCCCCGAGCTGACAAGGTGAAAATGTTAACTCACCGTTCCTAGGCCGCCATTGAAAATAAGAATGTGTTCTTAACTGACTTGCCTAGTTAAATAAAGATGAAATAAAGGTGTAAAAAATAAAATAAAAATTCGGCAAAATTGGCGTCAGAAAATACCGTTTTCCAATTGTTATGAAAACTTGAAATCGCCCCTAAATAATAAGCCCTAATTAATCGGCCATTCCCTAATATAGGCTACCCGTTCAAGCGCTAGAGTTAGGGGGAAGGGATGGGCCAGCCAAGATGCCTGAATTTCGCAAAAAGGGAACGGTGAAAAAAATATTAATGCCTTCGTTCGCTAAAGTGAATCTAGGTGACCACTTATGTATAGTCAACCCTAAAAGACAGAGAAAAATAATATCCGCCTGCAGTTACCCTTATCAATAAGTGGTTGCACAGATTTAGATAAAACACTGTCTTGCTTTACTAAAATGTACCTGATCATTAGGCTTTGGACAGGTTGTGTGCAAGTGTTTTTGTTTTCTAATGGTCGTCAATTTCATCTTCACGCATGTCACAGATACAGTACCAGTGAAACGGTTGGACACACCTACTCATTCCAAGGTTTTTCTTTATTTTTACTACTTTGTACAGAATAATAGTGAATACATCAGAACTATGAAATAACACACATGGAATCCTGTAGTAACCACATGAATTGTTCAGGAAAGTGGAGGGAAAACGAATGACTTGGTTTTGTGTCAAAATCGGAATCTGTATTTATTTCTGAATTCCTCTTCAATCCGACGTTTCTTAATTTGTATACTAGACTAATATTTAAAAGTAATAACTAATAATGAAATGCTACAGATAAATCAAGTTGTATTGGTCACATGCGCCAAATACAACACCTTAAATGCTTACTTACAAGCCCTTAACCAACAATGCAGTTTTAAGAAAATACCAAAAAAGAAAATTAAGAGGTAAGAATAACAAATCATTAAAGAGCAGCAGTAAATAACAATAGTGGGGCTTCTACAGGGAGTACCGGTAAAGAGTCAATGTGTACCGGTGTCGAGGTAATATGTACATGTAGGTAGAGTTATTAAAGTGACTATGCATAGATAATAAACAGCGGAGGGGGGGGGGCAATACAAATAGTCTGGGTAGCCATTTGATTAGCCGTTCAGCAGCCTTATGGCTTGGGGTTAGAAGCTGTTAAGAAGCCTTTTGGACATCGACTTGGCGCTCCGATACCGCTTGCCGTGCAGTAGCAGAGAGAACAGTCTATGACTAGGTTGGCTGGAGTCCAAGACAATTTTTAGGGCCTTCCTCTGACACCGCCTGCTTATAGAGGTCCTGGATGGCAGGAAGCTTGGCCCCGGTGATGTACTGGGCCGTACTCCCCACCCTATGTAGTGAGGCCGAGCAAATGCCATACAAGGCAGTGATGCAACCCGTCTGGATGCTCTCGATGGTGCAGCTGAAGAACCTTTTGAGGATCTGAGGACCCATGCTAAATCTTTTCCATCTCCTGAGGGGGAATAGGTTTGGTTGTGACCTCTTCATGACCGTCTTGGTGTGCTTGGACCATGTTAGTTTGTTGGTGATGTGGACACCAAGGAACTTGAAGCTCTCAACCTGCTCCGCTACAGCCCCGTCGATGAGAATAGGGGCGTGCTCGATCCTTGCAGAGTGAGGTGTTTAGTCCCAGGGTCCTTAGCTTAGTCATGAGCTTTGAGGGCACTGTGGTGTTGAACGCTGAGCTCTAGTCAATGAACAGCATTCTCACATAAGTGTTCCTTTTGTCCAGGTGTGAAAGGGCAGTGTGGAGTGCAATAGAGATTGCATCATCTGAGGCTCTGTTGGGGCTGGCAAATTGGAGTGGGTCTAGGATTTCTGGGATAATGGTGTTGATGTGAGCCATGACCAGCCTTTCAAAGCATTTCATGGCTATAGACGTGAGTGCTACGGGTCAGTAGTCATTTAGGCAGGTTACCTTAGTGTTCTTGGGCACAGGGACTATGCTGGTATTACAGACTCAGACAGGGAGAGGTTGAAAATGTCAGTGAAGACACTTGCCAGTTGGTCAGCGCATGCTCTGAGTACGCGTCCTGGTAATCCGTCTGGCCCTGCGGCCTTGTGAATGTTAACCTGTTTATAGGTCTTGCTCTCTGCAGCAGATAAGCGTGTGATCACACAGTCGTCCGGAACATCTGACGCTCTCATGCGTGTTTCAGTGTTACTTGCCTCGAGGCGAGCGTGGAAGTTATTTAGCTCGTCTGGTATTCTCGTGTCACTGGGAAGCTCTCGGCTGTGCAAGCCCTGCCACATCTGACGAGCGTCAGAGCCGGTGTAGTACGATTCGATCTTTGTCCTGTATTGACGCTTCGCATGTTTGATGGTTCGTTGGAAGTCAGAACGGGATTTCTTATAAGCTTCTGGGTTAGAGTCCCGCTCCTTGAAAGCGGAATCTCTACCCGTTAACTCAGTGCGGATGGTTGGGGTATGTATGTACAGTCACTGTGGGGTGGATGTCCTCGATACAATTATTGATTAAGCCAATGACTGATGTGGTGTACTCCTCAATGCCTTCGGAAGAATCCCGGAACATATTCCAGTCTGTAATAGCAAAACAGTCCTGTAGCCAGGCATGCCCACTGGGACATTATTCCAGAAATACTTCTCAACCCTTCAGATCATCCCGCTGGTGAAGAAGCCAGATGTGGAGGTCCTGGGCTGGTGTGGTTACACGTGGTCTGCGGTTGTGAGGCCGGTTGGACATACTGCCAAATTCTCTAAAGCAACGTTAGAGGTGGCTTATGGTAGAGAAATGAGCATTGCTGACTGGTATTACCACATGCCAATAGCAGGCTCCCTCATCTTGGAGACTGTACATTTTAAACTGTACATTTTGAAGTGGCCGTTTATTGTTCCAGGCTTCTTGATATGCCACACCTGTAAGGTGGATTGATTGTTTTGAGAAAGGAGAAATACTCACCAATAGGGATGTAAATACATTTGTGACCAAAATTAGAGAAATTTCTGCGATTTTAATGAAAAAGATAAGCTTTGTCTAATCTTTCTCTCTCGCCGTCTGTCTCTCCATCTCTCTTTCTCTATCTCTCCTGTCCCCACTCTCCCTCCTGTCCCCCTTCACCCTTCTCTTTCCCTCCTGTCCCCCTTCACCCTTCTCTCTCCCTCCTTCCCCCTCCCTTTCTCTATTCTCTCCCTTTCTCTCTCTCTCTCTCTCTCTCTCTCTTCAGGCCAGACCCTGCATCCCAGCAGAATGACTCTCCTCTCCCAGACCAGGATGAGGAGATACTGGGCTCTGACGATGAGGAGCAGGAAGACCCCAATGACTACTGTAGAGGTATGATACACACACACATACTGACTACTGTAGAGGTATGATACACACAATGACTACTGTAGAGGTATGATACACACACACACACATACTGACTACTGTAGAGGTATGATACACACAATGACTACTGTAGAGGTATGATACACACAATGACTACTGTAGAGGTATGATACACACAATGACTACTGTAGAGGTATGATACACACAATGACTACTGTAGAGGTATGATAAACACACACACATACTGACTACTGTAGAGGTATGACACACACACACACACACATATACATTTACATTACATTTACATTTAAGTCATTTAGCAGACGCTCTTATCCAGAGCGACTGACACACACATACTGACTACTGTAGAGGTATGATACACACAATGACTACTGTAGAGGTATGATACACACAGACACACACACATACTGACTACTGTAGAGGTATGATACACACAGACATACTGATTACTGAAGAGGTACCACACACACACTGACTACTGTAGAGGTATGATACACACAGACACACTGACTACTGTAGAGGTATGATACACACAGACATACTGACTACTGTAGAGGTATGACACACACACACACATACTGACTACTGTAGAGGTATGATACACACAATGACTACTGTAGAGGTATGATACACACAGACACACACACATACTGACTACTGTAGAGGTATGATACACACAGACATACTGATTACTGAAGAGGTACACACATACACGGACTACTGTAGAGGTATGATACACACAGACACACTGACTACTGTAGAGGTATGATACACACATACTGACTACTGTAGAGGTATGATACACACACACACACACTGACTACTGTAGAGGTATGATACACACAATGACTACTGTAGAGGTATGATACACACAGACACACACACATACTGACTACTGTAGAGGTATGATACACACACTGACTACTGTAGAGGTATGATACACACAATGACTACTGTAGAGGTATGATACACACACTGACTACTGTAGAGGTACAACACACACTGACTACTGTAGAGGTACAACACACACTGACTACTGTAGAGGTATGATACACACACACACACATACTGACTACTGTAGAGGTATGATACACACAATGACTACTGTAGAGGTATGATACACACAGACACACACACATACTGACTACTGTAGAGGTATGATACACACACTGACTACTGTAGAGGTATGATACACACAATGACTACTGTAGAGGTATGATACACACAATGACTACTGTAGAGGTATGATACACACAATGACTACTGTAGAGGTATGATACACACACACACATACTGACTACTGTAGAGGTATGATACACACACTGACTACTGTAGAGGTATGATACACACAATGACTACTGTAGAGGTATGATAAACACAATGACTACTGTAGAGGTATGATAAACACAATGACTACTGTAGAGGTATGATAAACACAATGACTACTGTAGAGGTATGATAAACACAATGACTACTGTAGAGGTATGATACACACAATGACTACTGTAGAGGTATGATACACACAATGACTACTGTAGAGGTATGATACACACAGACACACACACATACTGACTACTGTAGAGGTATGATACACACACACACACACACACACATACTGACTACTGTAGAGGTATGATACACACAATGACTACTGTAGAGGTATGATACACACAGACACACACACATACTGACTACTGTAGAGGTATGATACACACACTGACAGGTATGATACACACACTGACTACTGTAGAGGTATGATACACACACTGACTACTGTAGAGGTATGATACACACACTGACTACTGTAGAGGTATGATACACACACTGACTACTGTAGAGGTACAACACACACTGACTACTGTAGAGGTACAACACACACTGACTACTGTAGAGGTATGATACACACAATGACTACTGTAGAGGTATGATACACACACACACACATACTGACTACTGTAGAGGTATGATACACACACACACACATACTGACTACTGTAGAGGTATGATACACACAATGACTACTGTAGAGGTATGATACACACAGACACACACACATACTGACTAATGTAGAGGTATGATACACACACTGACTACTGTAGAGGTATGATACACACACTGACTACTGTAGAGGTATGATACACACACTGACTACTGTAGAGGTATGATACACACAATGACTACTGTAGAGGTATGATACACACAATGACTACTGTAGAGGTATGATACACACAATGACTACTGTAGAGGTATGATACACACACACACACATACTGACTACTGTAGAGGTATGATACACACACTGACTACTGTAGAGGTATGATACACACACTGACTACTGTAGAGGTATGATACACACAATGACTACTGTAGAGGTATGATAAACACTGACTACTGTAGAGGTATGATACACACAATGACTACTGTAGAGGTATGATACACACACTGACTACTGTAGAGGTACAACACACACACACACACACACATCCAACTATTATGTGTTACTATTGCAGGAGGTTACCACCATGTGAAGATAGGAGACCTGTTCAATGGAAGATACCATGTGATCAGGAAGCTGGGCTGGGGACATTTCTCCACTGTGTGGTTGGCCTGGGACATACAGTAAGTTCTGTCTGTTCCACTGTGTGGTTGTCCTGGGACATACAGTAAGTTCTGTCTGTTCCACTGTGTGGTTGGCCTGGGACAGACAGTAAGTTCTGTCTGTTCCACTGTGTGGTTGCCCTGGGACATACAGTAAGTTCTGTCTGTTCCACTGTGTGGTTGTCCTGGGACATACAGTAAGTTCTGTCTGTTCCACTGTGTGGTTGGCCTGGGACATACAGTAAGTTCTGTCTGTTCCACTGTGTGGTTGTCCTGGGACATACAGTAAGTTCTGTCTGTTCCACTGTGTGGTTGTCCTGGGACATACAGTAAGTTCTGTGTGGTTGGCCTGGGACATACAGTAAGTTCTGTCTGTTCCACTGTGTGGTTGCCCTGGGACATACAGTAAGTTCTGTCTGTTCCACTGTGTGGTTGTCCTGGGACATACAGTAAGTTCTGTCTGTTCCACTGTGTGGTTGTCCTGGGACATACAGTAAGTTCTGTCTGTTCCACTGTGTGGTTGTCCTGGGACATACAGTAAGTTCTGTGTGGTTGGCCTGGGACATACAGTAAGTTCTGTCTGTTCCACTGTGAGGTTGTCCTGGGACATACAGTAAGTTCTGTCTGTTCCACTGTGTGGTTGGCCTGGGACATACAGTAAGTTCTGTCTGTTCCACTGTGTGGTTGGCCTGGGACATACAGTAAGTTCTGTCTGTTCCACTGTGTGGTTGGCCTGGGACATACAGTAAGTTCTGTCTGTTCCACTGTGTGGTTGGCCTGGGACATACAGTAAGTTCTGTCTGTTCCACTGTGTGGTTGGCCTGGGACATACAGTAAGTTCTGTCTGTTCCACTGTGTGGTTGGCCTGGGACATACAGTAAGTTCTGTCTGTTCCACTGTGTGGTTGGCCTGGGACATACAGTAAGTTCTGTCTGTTCCACTGTGTGGTTGGCCTGGGACATACAGTAAGTTCTGTCTGTTCCACTGTGTGGTTGTCCTGGGACATACAGTAAGTTCTGTGTTCCACTGTGTGGTTGCCCTGGGACATACAGTAAGTTCTGTGAGGTTGCCCTGGGACATACAGTAAGTTCTGTCTGTTCCACTGTGGTTGGCCTGGGACATACAGTAAGTTCTGTTCTGTTCCTGGGACTACAGTGTTCTGGAGGTTGCCCTGGGACATACAGTAAGTTCTGTCTGTTCCACTGTGTGGTTGGCCTGGGACATACAGTAAGTTCTGTCTGTTCCACTGTGTGGTTGGCCTGGGACATACAGTAAGTTCTGTCTGTTCCACTGTGTGGTTGCCCTGGGACATACAGTAAGTTCTGTCTGTTCCACTGTGTGGTTGCCCTGGGACAGACAGTAAGTTCTGTCTGTTCCACTGTGTGGTTGGCCTGGGACATACAGTAAGTTCTGTGTGGTTGGCCTGGGACAGACAGTAAGTTCTGTCTGTTCCACTGTGTGGTTGTCCTGGGACATACAGTAAGTTCTGTCTGTTCCACTGGGTACAGTAAGTTCTGTTGGTTGGCCTGGGACATACAGTAAGTTCTGTCTGTTCCACTGTGTGGTTGCCCTGGGACATACAGTAAGTTCTGTCTGTTCCACTGTGTGGTTGTCCTGGGACATACAGTAAGTTCTGTCTGTTCCACTGTGTGGTTGTCCTGGGACATACAGTAAGTTCTGTCTGTTCCACTGTGTGGGTCCTGGGACATACCTGGCCTGGGACATACAGTAAGTTCTGTCTGTTCCACTGTGTGGTTGTCCTGGGACATACAGTAAGTTCTGTCTGTTCCACTGTGTGGTTGGCCTGGGACATACAGTAAGTTCTGTCTGTTCCACTGTGTGGTTGGCCTGGGACATACAGGAAGTTCTGTCTGTTCCACTGTGTGGTTGGCCTGGGACATACAGTAAGTTCTGTCTGTTCCACTGTGTGGTTGGCCTGGGACATACAGTAAGTTCTGTCTGTTCCACTGTGTGGTTGGCCTGGGACATACAGTAAGTTCTGTCTGTTCCACTGTGTGGTTGCCCTGGGACATACAGTAAGTTCTGTCTGTTCCACTGTGTGGTTGGCCTGGGACATACAGTAAGTTCTGTCTGTTCCACTGTGTGGTTGGCCTGGGACATACAGTAAGTTCTGTCTGTTCCACTGTGTGGTTGTCCTGGGACATACAGTAAGTTCTGTCTGTTCCACTGTGTGGTTGCCCTGGGACATACAGTAAGTTCTGTGAGGTTGCCCTGGGACATACAGTAAGTTCTGTCTGTTCCACTGTGGTTGGCCTGGGACATACAGTAAGTTCTGTCTGTTCCACTGTGTGGTTGCCCTGGGACATACAGTACGTTCTGTGTGGTTGGCCTGGGACATACAGTAAGTTCTGTCTGTTCCACTGTGTGGTTGGCCTGGGACAGACAGTAAGTTCTGTCTGTTCCACTGTGTGGTTGCCCTGGGACATACAGTAAGTTCTGTCTGTTCCACTGTGTGGTTGCCCTGGGACAGACAGTAAGTTCTGTCTGTTCCACTGTGTGGTTGGCCTGGGACATACAGTAAGTTCTGTGTGGTTGGCCTGGGACAGACAGTAAGTTCTGTCTGTTCCACTGTGTGGTTGTCCTGGAACATACAGTAAGTTCTGTCTGTTCCACTGTGTGGTTGCCCTGGGACATACAGTAAGTTCTGTCTGTTCCACTGTGTGGTTGGCCTGGGACATACAGTAAGTTCTGTCTGTTCCACTGTGTGGTTGGCCTGGGACATACAGTAAGTTCTGTCTGTTCCACTGTGTGGTTGGCCTGGGACATACAGTAAGTTCTGTCTGTTCCACTGTGTGGTTGGCCTGGGACATACAGTAAGTTCTGTCTGTTCCACTGTGTGGTTGGCCTGGGACATACAGTAAGTTCTGTCTGTTCCACTGTGTGGTTGGCCTGGGACAGACAGTAAGTTCTGTCTGTTCCACTGTGTGGTTGGCCTGGGACATACAGTAAGTTCTGTCTGTTCCACTGTGTGGTTGCCCTGGGACATACAGTAAGTTCTGTCTGTTCCACTGTGTGGTTGGCCTGGGACATACAGTAAGTTATGTCTGTTCCACTGTGTGGTTGTCCTGGGACATACAGTAAGTTCTGTCTGTTCCACTGTGTGGTTGGCCTGGGACAGACAAATCAAATCAAATCAAATTTTATTTGTCACATACACATACAGCGAAATGCTTGTGCTTCTAGTTCCGACAATGCAGTGATAACCAACAAGTAATCTAACTAACAATTCCAAAACTACTGTCTTATACACAGTGTAAGGGGATAAGGAATATGTACATAAGGATATATGGAGTGATGGTACAGAGTAGTAGTTCTGTATATACATATGAGATGAGTATGTAGACAAAGTAAACAAAGTGGCATAGTTAAAGTGGCTAGTGACATAAGAATGCAGTCGATGATCTAGAGTACAGTATATACATTATATAAGGTAGCATTGTTTAAAGTGGCTAGTGATATATTTACATCATTTCCCATCAATTCCCATTTTTAAAGTGGCTGGAGTTGGGTCAGTGTCAATGACAGTGTGTTGGCAGCAGCCACTCAATGTTAGTGATTGCTGTTTAACAGTCTGATGGCCTTGAGATAGAAGCTGTTTTTCAGTCTCTCTGTCCCAGCTTTGATGCACCTTACTGACCTCGCCTTCTGGATGATAGCGGGGTGAACAGGCAGTGGTTTGGGTGGTTGATGTCCTTGATGATCTTTATGGCCTTCCTGTAACATCGGGTGGTGTAGGTGTCCTGGAGGGCAGGTAGTTTGCCCCCGGTGATGCGTTGTGCAGACCTCACTACCCTCTGGAGAGTTTTTACGGTTAAGGGGCGGAAGAGTTGACGGTGATAGCCCGCCAGGATGGCATCTGAGTTTGTGAGTGCTTTTGGTGACAAGCCGAATTTCTTCAGCCTCCTGAGGTTGAAGAGCTGCTGCGCCTTCTTCAGCTGTCAGTGTGAGTGGACCAATTCAGTTTGTCTGTGATGTGTATGCCGAGGAACTTAAAACTTGCTACCCTCTCCACTACTGATCCATCGATGTGGATAGGGGTGTTCCTCTGCTGTTTCTGAAGTCCACAATCATCTCCTTAGTTTTGTTGACGTTGAGTGTGAGGTTATTTTCCTGACACCACACTCCGAGGGCCCTCACCTCCTCCCTGTAGGCCGTCTCGTCGTTGTTGGACAGTAAGTTCTGTCTGTTCCACTGTGTGGTTGTCCTGGGACATACAGTAAGTTCTGTCTGTGTAAATGGTGCTGAGTCAAGGCCTGTTAAAGTGGTAGAGGCTTATTGGTGTTTCAGTGTGTAACATATGTTGTCCTGTTATTTCTAGAGGGAAGTGTTTTGTGGCCATGAAGGTGGTGAAGAGTGCAGAGCATTACACTGAGACAGCCCTGGATGAGATCAAGCTGCTGAGATCAGTGAGGAACACATATACACTCTCTCTCTCACTCTCTCACTCTCTCACTCACTCACTCACTCACTCACTCACTCACTCACTCACTCACTCTCTCACTCACTCACTCACTCACTCACTCACTCACTCACTTCTGCTCAATATGATTAGTATTAATGTGTGTTCCAGGTCAGGAACACGGACCAGAAGGACCCCAGCAGGGAGAGGGTAGTTCAGTTACTGGATGACTTCAAGATCTCTGGCATGAACGGAACTCGTATCCTCAGTTAAACGTCCACGACAACACTGCTGTTCAACATAGTATGAAAACTGACAACAAGAGAGAACCGGCATATTCCAATATTCCTGCTATTGGTCAATATTATGAGCCTTAAAAGATTCATTGCCCAAGTCCTGCCACTAACTATTGGTGGTTTACAGATGTGTCTCTGCCTTGCTGACGTTTGGCAACACAACACATTCCAGCTAGAGGACACACACAGAAGCACAATTGTACTGACACTTTCTCTATCCCCCCTAGCTAGAGACCGTTACATCCTGATCACAGCTGGGTGTCCAGGCAACACGCCCAGACTCCGTCCCAGCATGCCTAGCTTCTTGGAAGAGTTGGTAATGAGTTCTGGGTTGGTGTGCCCACTTCCATCTTGGTTCTTTGCAGAACCTTTTAGGTGTTCACATGTTATATTGCGTAGGTGTAAGTTAAGCCAAATGCATAAGGGTGAATGACAAGGGGGTGTGTGTTTTGAGTTAGGCTTCCCACCTCTCCCATGCTGTCCTGTACAGGTCCTTGACCTCTCCTGTCAGATGTCTGTATGGTGTTTGAGGTTCTGGGTCATCACCTGCTGAAGTGGATCATCAAGTCTAACTACCAGGGCCTTCCTCTGCCCTGCGTCAAGAGCATCATACGACAGGTAAAAACAACACAACTTATTTCTCACACAACTTTGGGTGCGTTCCAGGTCTTGATTGCAAAAACAAACATTTGACTCTACAGAATGTTAACGCTGAAACTGTTAGTAATTGTTATTGAAAGCAGGTTTAAAATTCCAGAAATTTTACCAAACGTTTCCATGGTTCCAGGAGTCCTCCAACTGGAATTTGGGGAATGTTTCCTCAATGTTGAAACCCTCCGATACAGCCGTGGTCTTACCGATCCTCTGCCCTCCTGTAGGTTCTCCAGGGCCTGGACTACCTTCACTCCAAGTGTAAGATCATCCATACAGACATCAAGCCAGAGAACATCCTGTTGACGGTCAACGAGCCCTACATCAAGAAGATGGCTGCCGAGGCAACAGAATGGCAGAGGACTGGAGCTCCACCCCCCTCCGGTTCCGCAGGTACACACACACACACACTGCTGGTGAACACGAGTGCAGTGTTATTCAAAGAGAACAGGCCATTATTCAACAGAGAACAGGCCATTTCAGGGAGAAGACACGAGAAACAGGGTGAGAGAACAGGCCATTATTCAACAGACAGGTTAGAAGACACGAGAGAACAGGCCATTATTCAACAGACAGTGAGAAGACACGAGAGGCCACAGCACGAGAGAACAGGCCATTATTCAACAGACAGAGGAGAAGACAGAGAACAGGCCATTATAGAAGACACGAGAGAACAGGCCATTATTCAACAGACAGAGGAGAAGAGTAGAACAGGCCATTATTCAACAGACGAGAGAACAGGCCATTATTCAACAGACAACAGACAGTATTATTCAACAGACACGAGAGACACAGGCCATTATTCAACAGACAGTAGAAGACACGAGAGAACAGGCCATTATTCAACAGACAGTAGCACGAGAGAACAGGCCATTATTCAACAGACAGTAGAAAGATTCAACAGACAGTAGAAGAACAGGCCATTATTCAACAGACAGTAGAAGACACGAGAGAACAGGCCATTATTCAACAGACAGTAGAAGACACGAGAGAACAGGCCATTATTCAACAGACACACGAGAGAACAGAGAGACGAGAGAACAGGCCATTATTCAACAACAGACAGTAGAAGGCCATTATTTCAACACGAGAGAACGAGAGAACAGGCCATTATTCAACAGACAGTGAGAAGACACGAGAGAACAGGCCATTATTCAACAGACAGTAGAAGACACGAGAGAACAGGCCATTATTCAACAGACAGTAGAAGACACGAGAGAACAGGCCATTATTCAACAGACAGTAGAAGACAGAGAACAGGCCATTATTCAACAGACAGTAGAAGACACGAGAGAACAGGCCATTATTCAACAGACAGTAGAAGCCATTATTCAACACGAGAGAACAGGCCATTATTCAACAGACAGTAGAAGACACGAGAGAACAGGCCATTATTCAACAGACAGTAGAAGACAGAGAGAAAGGACAGACAGTAGAAGACACGAGAGAACAGGCCATTATTCAACAGACAGTAGAAGACACGAGAGAACAGGCCATTATTCAACAGACAGACACGAGAGAACAGGCCATTATTCAACAGACAAGAAGACACGAGAGAACAGGCCATTATTCAACAGACAGGAGAAGACACGAGAGAACAGGCCATTATTCAACAGACAGGAGAAGACACGAGAGAACAGGCCATTATCCAACAGACAGATGAGAAGACACGAGAGAACAGGCCATTATTCAACAGACAGTAGAAGACACGAGAGAACAGGCCATTATTCAACAGACAGTAGAAGACACGAGAGAACAGGCCATTATTCAACAGACAGTAGAAGACACGAGAGAACAGGCCATTATTCAACAGACAGTAGAAGACACGAGAGAACAGGCCATTATTCAACAGACAGAAGACATGTCACGAGAAGAACAGGCCATTATTCAACAGATTTTAGAAGACACGAGAGAACAGGCCATTATTCAACAGACAGATAGAAGACACGAGAGAACAGGCCTGAGAAGACACGTAGAGAACAGGCCAGCAAAACAGACAGGCTATAAAAAAAATAGGTGTTCAGTGAGTCACTGGGTTTTGGTGCAGAAATAACCGTCTCAGGCGGAGATGATGTGAGAGTCCCGCTGGTCCACGACACTGGAGAGGGTATCAGAACAGCTGTGTGTGAATCAGAGCACATGTGCACACACACACACACACACACACACAAAGTACATGCACACACTACGACTGAAACAGCATGCTAATTACTGAGGCAGATTTGACATGTCACCTTTGTTGCTGGTTTAGTTGTTATTTTGCTGAGGATTTAACACTGACTAGAATGTTCTCTCTCTTCACAGTGAGCACAGCTCCAGCACCCAAACCAGTGAGTCTATCAGTCTGTGTGTTATTTCTGAAAGCATGTTATTTTGTGTGTGTGGTGGCTGCTACCAGCTGTATCTACCAGATAATGTGTTGGAGTGGGTGGTTCTGTTCACACTGGGCAATGGTTTTACAAATGGTACAGTAGTCCAAACCTTACACCTTCTTTTTTTATTTTAATCTCCCTCTCCTTACCCCTCCTCATCTCATCCCTCTCTCCCTTATCCATTCTCTCATTATCCATTCTCTCATTATCCATATCCTCTCCTTACCCCCTCATCTCATCCCTCTCCCCCTTATCCATTCTCTCATTATCCATATCCTCTCCCCCTTATCCATCCCCTCATCTCCCCCCTTTTCTCTCACCCCTCTCCTTAACTCCATTCTCTCATTATCCATTCTCGTCATTCTCTTCCATCATCCCTCTCCTCGTCCCTCTTCTCCTCTCATCCCTCTTCTCCTTATCCATTCTCTCATTATCCATTCTCTCATTATCCATCATCCCTCTCCTTACCCCTCTTCTCATCTCATCCCTCTCCTCCCCTTATCCGTCTCCCCTCTCCTTATCCCTCTTCTCCTCTCCCCTCTTCCATCCCCTCTCATCCCCCCCTCTTCTCATCGTCGTCTCTCTCCTCTCATCCTTGCCCCTCTCGTCTCTCTCCTCTCGTCATCCTTCTCCTCTCGTCATCCTTCTCCTCGTCCTCTTCTCTCCTCTCTCCTCTCATCGTCCTTCTCCTCTCGTCGTCTCTCTCCTCTCATCCTTGCCCCTCTCGTCTCTCTCCTCCTTGCCTTCTCCTCTCGTGTCCTTCTCCTCTCGTCTCTCTCTCCTCTCGTCCTTCTCCTCTCGTCGTCCCTCTCCTCTCGTCTCTCTCCTCTCCTCGTCCTTCTCCTCTTCTCCTCCTCTCCCGTCCTTCATCCTCTGCGTCCTTCTCCTCTCGTCGTCTCTCTCCTCTCATCCTTGCCCCTCTCGTCTCTCTCCTCTCATCGTCCTTCTCCTCTCGTCGTCCTTCTCCTCTCGTCTCTCTCCTCTCATCGTCCTTCTCCTCTCGTCGTCCTTCTCCTCTCGTCTCTCTCCTCTCATCGTCCTTCTCCTCTCGTCGTCCTTCTCCTCTCGTCGTCCTTCTCCTCTCGTCGTCCTTCTCCTCTCGTCGTCCTTCTCCTCTCGTCGTCTCTCTCCTCTCATCCTTGCCCCTCTCGTCTCTCGTCCTTCTCCTCGTCGTCCTTCTCCTCTCCTCGTCCTTCTCCTCTCTCTCATCCTGCCCCTCATCCTTCCCCTCTCGTCTCTCTCTCTCTCGTCATCCTCTCTCCTCTCGTCGTCTCTCTCCTCTCGTCGTCTCTCTCCTCTCGTCGTCTCTCTCCTCTCGTCGTCTCTCTCCTCTCATCCTTGCCCCTCTCCTCTCGTCTCTCTCCTCTCATCGTCCTTCTCCTCTCGTCGTCCTTCTCGTCTCTCTCCTCTCATCGTCCTTCTCTCCGTCGTCTCTCTCCTCGCCCCTCAGACGGTGAAGATGTCTAAGAACAAGAAGAAGAAGATGAAGAAGAAACAGAAGAAGCAGGCAGAGATGTTAGAGAAGAGGATTCAGGAGATGGAGGGAGCGCCGGAAGGAGTAGAGGAAGAGGAGGAGGGGGAGGAAGAGACCACTGCAGACACCCCCCCGCCCTCGTCTGACACGCTACAGGACACGGCTAATGATTTCACAGCAGGTAAACCCACCCGGGGACTGTGCTTCACCTTTAATCTAGATCAGAACGTTTCCCTTTTTAAAGGAACTGAAAGGCATATGTTTATTTTAACCATATATCATGGGACCAGAGTTGGTGACCTGGAGCGTGTACATTAGGACACGCTACAGCAAAACAGTTCTGCCAGTTCTTGCATAAGTTGACGTAGTCCCTTCCCTGTTTCAGGCCGTTTTCTTCCGTTTGACGATCACTGCAGTGTATCGATTGCTATTCGTGTGACTGACTGACTGATTTGTTGCATTGACCCAGGTCCAGATAAACCGGAAGAGAAGCAGGAGGAGGAGGAGAGCAGGATGGAGAAGCAGGAGGAGGAGGAGAGCAGGATGGAGGTGACCTGCAACGGCCACGCAGAGGAAGACACTGCAAGCCAGGAGGTACAAAGGACTGAGGAAGAAGAGGAGAAAGACGAAGAGGACCAACAGAAAGCCAACAAACTCAACGCCAGCACGGACGGTCGGGACCTGCCGGTCAATGCAACTTACCCAGAGTACAACGGCAAAGGTCCCGGTGACCCACACGATCCCGGTACAGACGGTAAACAAGAGAGAGAGCAGGGGAAGGAGAGCGAGATGGAGTGTAAACGACCAGAGATGGAGACTGAGGTGATGCCTGGAATCGTTAGTGGTGAAGTGGCACTGTGCTGGGTACTTCATCAGGAAGCCGCAGCGTTCCAGAACATTCAGATGGAACAGAGGTGTCATGTAGATCACGCGTCTCTCTAACATGTAGATTAAATGATCGTCAGATCTACTCCTTACGTGTCTTTCTGCAACATTCTGAATGTTTCACCTCACTGAATACACTCCAGCTGATGGTGGTATCTGTGGTGGTATCTGTAGTGGTATCTGTAGTGGTATCTGTAGTGGTATCTGTGGTGGTATCTGTGGTGGTATCTGTGGTGGTATCTGTGGTGGTATCTGTGGTGGTATCTGTGGTGGTATCTGTGGTGGTATCTGTGGTGGTATCTGTAGTGGTATCTGTGGTGGTATCTGTGGTGGTATCTGTAGGCGTGGTTAACTAGCTAGCCATTTCACATTGGTTACACCAGCCATTAAGCTGATAGGCTTGAAGTCATAAACAGCGCTGTGCTTGCGAAGAGCTGCTGGCAAAACGCACCAAAGTGCTGTTTGAATGAATGATTACGGGCCTGTTGCTGCTCAGTCAGACTGCTCTATCAAATCATAGACTTAATTATAACATAATAACACGCAGAAATACGAGCCTTTGGTCATTAATATGATCGAATCCGGAAACTATCATTTCGAAAACAAAACGTTTATTATTTCAGGGAAATACGGAACCGTTCGGTATTTTATCTAACTGGTGGCATCCAGAAGTCTAAATATTCCTGTTACATTGCACAACCTTCAATGTATGTCATAATTATGTAAAATTCTGGTAAATTACAGAGCCAGGCAGCCCAAGCTGTTGCATATACCCTGACTCTGCGTGCAATGAACGCAAGAGAAATGACACAATTTCACCTGGTTAATATTGCCTGCTAAACTGGATTAGTAGTTATAACTGGTGATTATGATTGATTGTTTTTTATAAGATACGTTTAATGCTAGCTAGCAATTTACCCTGGCTTCTAGCATTCGCAGATAACAGGCAGGCTACCGTGGAGTGTAATGGTTAGAGCGTTGGACTAGTTAACTGTACTGTTGCAAGATTGAAACCCCTGAGCTGACAAGGTGAAAATCTGTCGTTCTGCCCCTGAACAAGGCAGTTAACCCACTGTTCCTAGGCAGTCATTGAAAATAAGAATGTGTTCTTAACTGACTTGCCTAGTTAAATAAAAGGTATAAAATATATATATATTTTCTTTTAAATAACGGAAATTGGCGCCAAAAATACAGATTTTCGATTGTTATGAAAACCTGAAATCGGCACTAATTAATCGGCCCTCTAATCTAGTGGTGTCTGTAGTGTTGTCTGTAGTGGTATCTGTAGTGGTGTCTGTAGTGGTATCTGTAGTGGTATCTGTAGTGGTGTCTGTAGTGTTGTCTGTAGTGGTATCTGTAGTGTTGTCTGTAGTGGTATCTGTAGTGGTATCTGTAGTGGTATCTGTAGTGGTGTCTGTAGTGGTATCTGTAGTGGTATCTGTAGTGGTATCTGTAGTGGTGTCTGTAGTGGTATCTGTAGTGGTGTCTGTAGTGGTAAGTGTTGTCTGTAGTGGTATCTGTAGTGTTGTCTGTAGTGGTATCTGTAGTGGTGTCTGTAGTGGTATCTGTAGTGGTATCTGTAGTGGTATCTGTAGTGGTATCTGTAGTGTTATCTGTAGTGTTATCTGTAGTGGTATCTGTAGTGGTATCTGTAGTGGTATCTGTAGTGGTATCTGTAGTGGTATCTGTAGTGTTGTCTGTAGTGGTATCTTAGTGTTGTCTGTAGTGGTATCTGTAGTGGTATCTGTAGTGGTATCTGTAGTGGTATCTGTAGTGGTGTCTGTAGTGGTATCTGTAGTGGTATCTGTAGTGTTGTCTGTAGTGGTATCTGTAGTGTTGTCTGTAGTGGTATCTGTAGTGGTATCTGTAGTGGTATCTGTAGTGGTATCTGTAGTGTTGTCTGTAGTGGTATCTGGTGGTATCTGTGGTGGTATCTGTAGTGGTATCTGTAGTGGTATCTGTAGTGGTGTCTGTAGGGTATCTGTAGTGGTATCTGTAGTGTTGTCAGTGGTATCAGTGTTGTCTGAGTGGTATCTGTAGTGTTGTCTGTAGTGGATCTGTAGTGGTAAGTGTTGTCTGTAGTGGTATCTGAGTGGTATCTGTAGTGGTAAGTGTTGTCTGTAGTGGTATCTGTAATCTGTGGTGGTATCTGTGGTGGTATCCAGTGGTATCTGTAGTGGTATCTGTAGTGTTGCAGTGGTATCTGTAGTGGTATCTGTAGTGGTATCTGTAGTGTTGTCTGTAGTGTTGTCTGTAGTGGTATCTGTAGTGGTATCTGTAGTGTTGTCTGTGGTGGTATCTGTGGTGGTATCTGTGGTGGTATCTGTAGTGGTATCTGTAGTGGTATCTGTAGTGGTGTCTGTAGTGGTATCTGTAGTGGTGTCTGTAGTGGTATCTGTAGTGGTGTCTGTAGTGGTGTCTGTGGTGGTATCTGTAGTGGTATCTGAGTGTTGTCTGTAGTGTTGAGTGTTGTCTGTAGTGGTATCTGTAGTGGTATCTGTAGTGTTGTCTGTGGTGGTATCTGAGTGGTATCTGTAGAGTGTCTGTAGTGGTATCTGTAGTGGTGTCTGTAGTGGTGTCTGTAGTGGTATCTGTAGTGGTGTCTGTAGTGGTATCTGTAGTGGTGTCTGTAGTGGTATCTGTAGTGGTATCTGTAGTGGTGTCTGTAGTGGTATCTGTAGTGGTGTCTGTAGTGGTATCTGTAGTGGTATCTGTAGTGGTATCTGTAGTGGTATCTGTAGTGGTATCTGTAGTGGTATCTGTAGTGGTGTCTGTAGTGTTGTCTGTAGTGGTATCTGTAGTGGTATCTGTAGTGGTATCTGTAGTGGTATCTGTAGTGGTGTCTAGTGGTGTCTAGTGGTGTCTGTAGTGGTATCTGTAGTGGTATCTGTAGTGGTATCTGTAGTGTTATCTGTAGTGTTGTCTGTAGTGGTATCTGTAGTGGTATCTGTAGTGGTATCTGTAGTGTTGTCTGTAGTGTTGTCTGTAGTGTTATCTGTAGTGGTATCTGTAGTGGTATCTGTAGTGGTATCTGTAGTGTTGTCTGTAGTGGTATCTGTAGTGGTATCTGTAGTGGTATCTGTAGTGGTATCTGTAGTGTTGTCTGTAGTGGTATCTGTAGTGGTATCTGTGGTGGTATCTGTAGTGGTATCTGTAGTGGTATCTGTAGTGGTGTCTGTAGTGGTATCTGTAGTGGTATCTGTGGTATCTGTAGTGGTGTCTGTAGTGGTATCTGTAGTGGTATCTGTAGTGGTATCTGTAGTGTTGTCTGTAGTGGTATCTGTAGTGGTATCTGTAGTGGTATCTGTAGTGTTGTCTGTAGTGGTATCTGTAGTGGTATCTGTAGTGGTATCCAGTGTTGTCTGTAGTGGTATTAAGTGTTATCTGTAGTGGTATCTGTGAAGTGGTATCTGTAGTGTTGTCTGTAGTGGTATCTGTAGTGGTATCTGTAGTGGTATCTGTAAAGTGTTGTCTGTAGTGGTATCTGTAATCTGTAGTGGTATCTGTAGTGGTATCTGTAGTGATATCTGTAGTGATATTAGTGGTATCTGTAGTGGTATCTGTTGGTATCTGTTGGTATCTGTGGTGTATCTGTGGTGGTATCAAATCTGTAGTGGTGTCAGTGGTGTCTGTAATGGTAACAATCTGTAGTGGTATCTGTAGTGGTGTCTGTAGTGGTGTCTGTAGTGGTGTCTGTAGTGGTATCTGTAGTGGTATCTGTAGTGGTATCTGTGGTGGTATCTGTGGTGGTATCTGTGGTGGTATCTGTAGTGGTATCTGTATGTAGTGGTGTCTTAGTGGTATCTGTAGTGTTGTCTGTAGTGGTATCTGTAGTGGTATTGTAGTGGTATATGTGGTGGTATCAGTGGTATCTGTAGTGGTATGTAAGTGTTGTCTGTAGTGGTATCTTAGTTATCTGTAGTGTTGTCTGTAGTGGTATCTGTAGTGGTGTCTAAAGTGGTATCTGTTGGTATCTGTAGTGGTATCTGTAGTGGTATCCTAGTGTTGTCTAGTGGTGTCAGTGTTGTCTGTAGTGTTGTCTGTAGTGGTATCTGTAGTGGTATCTGTAGTGGTATCTGTAGTGGTGTCTGAGTGGTATCTGTAGTGGTATCTGTAGTGGTATCTGTAGTGGTATCTGTAGTGTTGTCTGTAGTGGTATAGTGGTATCTGTAGTGGTATCTGTAGTGGTATCTGTGGTGGTATCTGTGGTGGTATCTGTAGTGGTATCTGTAAACTGGATTAGTAGTTATAGTGTTGGTGATTAGTGATTGTATATGTGGTGGTATCTTTTTATAGTGTTGAGTGGTATCTGTTAGTGGTAAGTGTTGTCTGTAGTGGTATCTGTAGTGGTATCTGTAGTGGTATCTGTAGTGGTGTCTGTAGTGGTATCTGTAGTGGTATCTGTAGTGGTATCAGTGGTATCAGTGTTGCTAGTGGTGTCTGTAGTGTTGTAATGTTGTCTGTAGTGGTATCTGTAGTGGTATCTGTAGTTATCTGTAGTGGTGTCTGTAGTGGTAAGTATCTGTAGTGGTAAGTGGTATCTGTAGTGTTGTCTGTAGTGGTATCTGTAGTGGTATCTGTAGTGGTATCTGTAGTGGTATCTGTAGTGGTGTCTGTAGTGGTATCTGTAGTGGTATCTGTAGTGGTGTCTGTAGTGGTATCTGTAGTGGAATCAAGTAGTGGTAATCTGTACAGTATCTGTAGTGGTAGGCAGTCATTGAAAATAAGTGGTATATCTGTAGTGGTAAGTGGTATCTGTAGTGGTATCTGTAGTGGTATCTAGTTAAATAAAAGGTATAGGCGCGGTGGTATCTGTAGTGGTATCTGTATATATCTATTTTCTGTAGTGGTATTTAAATAAGGCGCGGTGGTATCTGTAGTGTTGTCTGTAGTGGTATCTGTGTGTTGTCTGTAAAATCTGTAGTGTTGTCTACAGATTTCTGTAGTGGTATCTGAAGTGTTGTCTGAATGGTGTCTGCACTGTTGTCTGTAGGCGCGGTGGTATCTGTAGTGGTATCTGTAGTGTTGTCTGTAGTGGTATCTGTAGTGTTGTCTGTAGTGTTGTCTGTAGTGGTATCTGTAGTGGTATCTGTAGTGGTATCTGTAGTGGTATCTGTAGTGGTATCTGTAGTGGTATCTGTGGTGTTATCTGTAGTGTTGTCTGTAGTGGTGTCTGTAGTGGTATCTGTAGTGTTGTCTGTAGTGGTATCTGTAGTGGTATCTGTAGTGGTATCTGTAGTGTGGTGTATCTGTAGTGTTATCTGTAGTGGTATCTGTAGTGTAGTGTTGTCTGTAGTGGTATCTGTAGTGGTATCTGTAGTGTTGTCTGTGGTATCTGTAGTATCTGTAGTGGTATCTGTAGTGGTATCTGTAGTTGTTGTATCTGTAGTGGTATCTGTAGTGTATCTTAGTGGTATCTGTAGTGGTATCTGTAGTGTTGTCTGTAGTGGTATCTGTAGTGTTGTCTGTAGTGTTGTCTGTAGTGGTATCTGTAGTGGTATCTGTAGTGGTGTCTGTAGTGGTATCTGTAGTGGTATCTGTAGTATCTGTAGTGTTGTCTGTAGTGGTATCTGTAGTGGTATCTGTAGTGGTATCTGTAGTGGTGTCTGTAGTGGTGTCTGTAGTGGTATCTGTAGTGGTATCTGTAGTGGTGTCTGTGGTATCTGTAGTGGTATCTGTAGTGTTGTCTGTAGTGGTATCTGTAGTGGTATCTGTAGTGTTGTCTGTAGTGGTATCTGTAGTGTTGTCTGTAGTGGTATCTGTAGTGTTGTCTGTAGTGGTATCTGTAGTGGTATCTGTAGTGGTATCTGTAGTGTTGTCTGTAGTGGTATCTGTAGTGGTATCTGTAGTGGTGTCTGTAGTGGTATCTGTAGTGTTGTCTGTAGTGGTATCTGTAGTGTATCTGTAGTGGTATCTGTAGTGCGGTGGTATCTGTAGTGTTGTCTGTAGTGGTATCTGTAGTGTTGTCTGTAGGCGCGGTGGTATCTGTAGTGTTGTCTGTAGTGGTATCTGTAGTGTTGTCTGTAGTGGTATCTGTAGTGTTGTCTGTAGTGGTATCTGTAGTGTTGTCTGTAGTGTTGTCTGTAGTGGTATCTGTAGTGTTGTCTGTAGGCGTGTGGTGTCTGTAGTGTTGTCTAGGCGCGGTGGTATCTGTAGTGGTATCTGTAGTGTTGTCTGTAGTGGTATCTGTAGTGTTGTCTGTGGTATCTGTAGTGTTGTCTGTAGGCGCGGTGGTATCTGTAGTGTTGTCTGTAGGCGCGGTGGTATCTGTAGTGTTGTCTGTAGGCGCGGTGGTATCTAGTGGTATCTGTAGTGTTGTCTGTAGTGGTATCTGTAGTGTTGTCTGTAGTGGTATCTGTAGTGTTGTCTGTAGGCGCGGTGGTATCTGTGGGCGCGGTGGTATCTGTAGTGTTGTCTGTAGGCGCGGTGGTATCTGTAGTGTTGTCTGTGGGCAGTGGTATCTGTGGGCGGTGGAATCTGTAGTGTTATCTGTAGGCGGTGGTATCTGTGGGGCGGTGGTATCTGTAGTGTTATCTGTAGGCGCTGTGGTATCTGTAGTGTTATCTGTAGGCGAGGTGGTATGTTAGTCTCCCCACTAACCTCCTAAGTGCTTCTAATATCACCTTTTCGGTACTCTTTCAATCTCCTCTTCGTTTTCCTCCTCTCTTTCCTCTCTTCACAGGGACTTTTTGTGGACAGCACAATAAACTATATATATATATATATATATATATATATATATACACTGCTCAAAAAAATAAAGGGAACACTAAAATAACACATCCTAGATCTGAATGAATGAAATATTCTTAAGTACTTTTTTCTTTACATAGTTGAATGTGCTGACAACAAAATCACACAAAAATGATCAATGGAAATCAAATTTATCAACCCATGGAGGTCTGGATTTGGAGTCACACTCAAAATTAAAGTGGAAAACCACACTACAGGCTGAACCAACTTTGATGTAATGTCCTTAAAACAAGTCAAAATGAGGCTCAGTAGTGTGTGTGGCCTCCACGTGCCTGTATGACCTCCCTACAACGCCTGGTCATGCTCCTGATGAGGTGGCGGATGGTCTCCTGAGGGATCTCCTCCCAGACCTGGACTAAAGCATCCGCCAACTCCTGGACAGTCTGTGGTGCAGTCTGTTGGTGGATGGAGCGAGACATGATGTCCCAGATGTGCTCAGTTGGATTCAGGTCTGGGGAACGGGCGTGCCAGTCCATAGCATCAATGCCTTCCTCTTGCAGGAACTGCTGACACACTCCAGCCACATGAGGTCTAGCATTGTCTTGCATTAGGAGGAACCCAGGGCCAACCGCACCACAAGGGGTCTGAGGATCTCATCTCGGTACCTAATGGCAGTCAGGCTACCTCTGGCGAGCACATGGAGGAAAGAAATGCCACCCCACACCATGACTGACCCACCGCCAAACCGGTCATGATGGAGGATGTTGCAGGCAGCAGAACGTTCTCCACGGCGTCTCCAGACAGTCACGTCTGTCACATGTGCTCAGTGTGAACCTGCTTTCATCTGTGAAGAGCACAGGGCGCCAGTGGCGAATTTGCCAATCTTGGTGTTCTCTGGCAAATGCCAAACGTCCTGCACGGTGTTGGGCTGTAAGCACAACCCCCACCTGTGGACGTCGGGCCCTCATACCACCCTCATGGAGTCTGTTTCTGACCGTTTGAGCAGACACATGCACATTTGTGGCCTGCTGGAGGTCATTTTGCAGGGCTCTGGCAGTGCTCCTCCTTGCACAAAGTCGGAGGTAGCGGTCCTGTTGCTAGGTTGTTGGCCTCCTCCACGTCTCCTGATGTACTGGCCTGTCTCCTGGTAGCGCCTCCATGCTCTGGACACTACGCTGACAGACACAGCAAACCTTCTTGCCACAGCTCGCATTGATGTGCCATCCTGGATGAGCTGCACTACCTGAGCCACTTGTGTGGGTTGTAGACTCCGTCTCATGCTACCACTAGAGTGAAAGCACCGCCAGCATTCAAAAGTGACCAAAACATCAGCCAGGAAGCATAGGAACTGAGAAGTGGTCTGTCACAGAACAGAACCACCGAGTGCTGAAGCGAGTAAAAATTGTCTGTACCCTGTTGCAACATTCACTACCGAGTTCTAAACCGCCTCTGGAAGCAACGTCAGCACAATAACTGTTCGTTGTGAGCTACATGGAAACGCGTTCCCAGGAGTGATAAATCACGCTTCACCATCTGGAAGTCCTACGGACTAATCTGGGTTTGGCGGATGCCAGGAGAACGCTACCTGCCCCAATGCAAAGTTAGGTGGAGGAGGAGTAATGGTCTGGGGCTGGTTTTCATGGTTCGGGCTAGGTCCCTTAGTTCCAGTGAAGGGAAATATTGACATTCTAGATGACTCTGTGCTTCCAACTTTGTGGCAAGTTTGGGAAAGGCCCTTTCCTGTTTCAGAATGACAATTCATTTTTTTATTTGACCTTTTATTTGACTAGGCAAGTCAGATAAGAACAAATAAAAACAATTTAATGACTGCATAGGAACAGTGTGTTAACTGCCTATTCAGGGAAAGAAGGGCAGATTTTTACCTTGTCGGGGATTCAATCTTGCAACCTTTCGGTTACTAGTCCAACGCTCTAACTACTAGGCTACCTGCCGCCCCGTGCACAAAGCGAGGTCCGTAGAGAAATGTTTTGTCAAGATTGGTGTGGAGGAACTTGACTGGCCTGCACAGAGCCCTGACCTCAACCCCATCGAACATCTTTGGGAGGAATTGGCTCGCCGACTGCAAGCCAGGCCTAATCGCCTAACATCAGTGCCCAACCTCACTAATGCTCTTGTGACTGAATGGAAGGAAGTCCCCGCAGCAATGTTCTAACATCTAGTGGAAAGCCTTCCCAGAAGAGTGGAGGCTGTTATAGCAGCAAAGGGGGGAACAACTCCATATTAATGCTCATGATTTTGGAATGAGATGTTTGACGAGCAGGTGTCCACTTACTTTTGGTCATGTAGGTATGTTCTCTTGGCTAATGCATTGTGTTCCTCTCTCCTTGTCCATCTCTCGTTCTCTCTCTCTCTCATCTCTAGATAAAGTAGCAGCAGGTAGTCTGTTGGTCAACCCTCTGGAACCTCTCAATGCAGACAAGATCCAGATCAAAATCGCTGACCTGGGGAACGCCTGCTGGGTGGTGAGTACATCAGACATTCTGAAAGATGGTGTTGAAATAGTGGTAGGTCGACTTGGCACCCATTCTGCAGTGGTGTATGTTCTGGAGGCAGTGGCTTAGACCACTGGACCACCCTAGGCCACTGGTCCACCCTAGACCACGGGACCACCCTAGGCCACGGGACCACCCTGGGCCACTGGACCACCCTAGGCCACTGGACCACCCTAGGCCACTGGACCACCCTAGACCACTGGACGACCACTGAACCACTGGAACACCTAGACCACTGGACCACCCTAGACCAATGGACCACCCTAGACCACTGGACCACCCTAGACCACTGGACCACCCTAGGCCACTGGACCACCCTAGGCCACTGGACCACCCTAGGCCACTGGACCACCCTAGACCACTGGACCACCCAAGGCCACTGGACCACCCAAGGCCACTGGACCACCCTAGACCACTGGACCACCCTAGGCCACTGGACCACCCTAGGCCACTGGACCACCCTAGGCCACTGGACCACCCTAGACCACTGGACCACCCTAGGTCACTGGACCACCCTGGACCAGACTGTTTAGAAACATTTAAATGTATCCTTCAATACTTCCTTCCTACATTAGTTTCAAATTTCCACAAACTTCAAAGTGTTTCCTTTCAAGTGGTATCATGAATCAGCATATCCTTGCTTCAGGTCCTGAGCTACAGGCACTTAGATTTGGGTATGTTGTTTTTAGGCCAAAATTGAAAAGAAAAAAGGTTTTGATCCTTAAGAGGTTTTAATTATTAATCAGGAAGTTTCACTTCTCATCGACTCCAGACGATCAGATGATGAAACTAATGACTGAATTAGCAACAGTTTTACTAATGCCAGTCATTTCAGATCAGTGAACCCTTTATCGGGGCGGCAGAGTAGCCTAGTGGTTAGAGCGTTGGACTAGTAACCGGAAGGTTTTAAGTTCAAACCCCCGAGCTGACAAGGTACAAATCTGTCGTTCTGCCCCTGAACAGGCAGTTAACCCACTGTTTCTAGGCCGTCATTGAAAATAAGAATTTGTTCTTAACTGACTTGCCTGGTTAAATAAAGGTAAACAATTTTTTTTTAAATATCTGTCCTTTTCTCTCTCTCCATCCCTCAGCACAAACACTTTACAGATGACATACAAACTCGCCAGTACCGTTCTCTGGAGGTGTTGATGGGAGCGGGCTACGGGACGCCTGCTGATATCTGGAGTACTGCTGCTATGGTGGGTGAACACACACACACACTCCTCCTGCATGTAATATCAACCCAAAAACCTACCTGTCTGTGTTCCTGTCAGTTGAAATGAACGTGGAATGTTTCTGTGTTCCTGTCAGTTGAAATGAACGTGGAATGTTTCTGTGTTCCTGACAGTTGAAATGAACGTGGAATGTTTCTGTGTTCCTGACAGTTGAAATGAACGTGGAATGTTTCTGTGTTCCTGACAGTTGAAATGAACGTGGAATGTTTCTGTGTTCCTGTCAGTTGAAATGAACGTGGAATGTTTCTGTGTTCCTGTCAGTTGAAATGAACGTGGAATGTTTCTGTGTTCCTGACAGTTGAAATGAACGTGGAATGTTTCTGTGTTCCTGACAGTTGAAATGAACGTGGAAAGTTTCTGTGTTCCTGTCAGTTGAAATGAACGTGGAATGTATGATGTTGACTAAGTAATTTCACTGCACCACAAAAAATGAATGCCTGTTACAACTTACAAATACAAGCATGTTTAATAAATGGGTTAGTTTCCTAAGGAGGTCCCCCAGGAACTTGAAACACCTCAGTAAATGTATAGCCTCAGTAAGTCTAACTAGCCTAGCAGACAGTACTTTGATATGGGCTTGTATTGAGCTGCCCGGCTGGCTAGTCATCAGTCTACCCTGTCTGGTATGACTGAGCGTTTCAAAACAACAATAAGGGCTGGCTATGGTCTAGTTCATTAGTTACATACACAGCAGCATAAAGGAGAGCGTTCCCTGAAGGACACACACACAGGAGATCAGCCGTCCTTGAAGGGCAGGAGGAGTGTGCTGACATTCAGAAGGCAGTTAAACCACAAAGGAATGTGAGATGTTATGGAGGGAAAACACAGAGGACAGGACAGTAATGGTACAAGGATAAGTTATTTTGACTGTGTTTATACAGTGTGTTTTATATGAAGCGTTGTGACTGTGTGTTTTAACCAGGCCTTTGAGCTGGCTACAGTGTGTTTTATATGAAGCGTTGTGACTGTGTGTTTTAACCAGGCCTTTGAGCTGGCTACAGTGTGTTTTATATGAAGCGTTGTGACTGTGTGTTTTAACCAGGCCTTTGAGCTGGCTACAGTGTGTTTTATATGAAGCGTTGTGACTGTGTGTTTTAACCAGGCCTTTGAGCTGGCTGGCGTTGTGACTGTGTGTTTTAACCAGGCCTTTGAGCTGGCTACAGTGTGTTTTATATGAAGCGTTGTGACTGTGTGTTTTAACCAGGCCTTTGAGCTGGCTACAGTGTGTTTTATATGAAGCGTTGTGACTGTGTGTTTTAACCAGGCCTTTGAGCTGGCTACAGGGGACTACCTGTTTGAGCCTCACTCCGGACAGGACTACACCAGAGATGAAGGCATGTTCCACCCCTCCCCTTCTTATTTAAATCTTACAGATTGTGCCTTTAAAAGTCTGTCATATTTTGTACCTCAAAGTTAGGGACCGTGTGTTTTGAGCAATTTATGTGACACAGCAAGATTTTATCCTGCATTTTAAGCTTAATCAAGAAGTTAAAATTACCCCAAAACGAAAAGCAATTGTCTGAGGTGCAAGACAGTCTGACATAAAAAGAAAAGGGGTCCGTTTGAAAAAAAAAAAAAAGTTTTTAAATAAATCCAACTATGTCATGTTTGCACAAAACACAGGGCCCTACTTTAGACACTCTGGCATCCCATGTCATCCTGCTGCTGTCTCCCTGAGGAGGATTCTGGATGTCTGTGTCTTATTCACTCCTCCTCTCCCTCTCTTCATCCTGTGTGTAGACCACATTGCGCTGATCATTGAGCTGCTGGGTAAAGTTCCTAGGAAGCTGATCCTAGCAGGAAAATACTCCAAGGAATTCTTCACCAAGAAAGGTAAACAAACGTTACATCTGCTGTTTCTTACTGTGTTTGTGTGTGTGATGTTTTTCTGTCTTTTTGCTCTTTCCTATACAAGGTCTTTGCATAGGTAACTTTCTCGCTCAGTCCCATACTTTACTCCCTGTTCACTCACGACTGCATGGCCAGGCACGACTCCAACACCATTAAGTTTGCCGATGACACAACAGTGGTAGGCCTGATCACCGACAACGATGAGACAGCCTATAGGGAGGAAGTCAGAGACCTGGCCGTGTGGTGCCAGGACAACAACCTCTCCCTTAACTTGATCAAGACAAAGGAGATGATTGTGGACTACAGGAAAAGGAAGACCGAGCACGCCCCCATTCTCATCGACGGAGCTGTAGTGGAGCAGGTTGAGAGCTTCCTGCCATCCAGGACCTCTATACCAGGCGGTGTCAGAGGAAGGCCCATAAAATTGTCAACGACTCCAGCCACCCTAGTCATAGACTGTTCTCTCTGCTACTGCACGGCAAGCGGTACCGGAGCACCAAGTCTAGATCCAGAGGGCTTTTTAACAGCTTCTACCCCCAAGCCATAAGACTCCTGAACAACTAATCCCCCCCCCCCCATTTTTACGCTGCAGCTACTCTGTTTATTATCTATAGTCACTTTAATTACTCTACCGACATGTACATTTTACCTCAACTAACCAGTGCCCCCGCACATTGACACTGTACTGGTACCCCCCTGTATCTTGCTATTGTTATTTTAATGTTGCTCTTTAAAGTATTTGTTCTTTTTCAATTTTATTTTTTTACTATATTTTTGTAAATATTTTCTTAACTGTGTTGTATTCGACGCATGTGACAAATCCAGTTTGATTTGATTTAAAATTGAGCCTTGTCTACGTGTGAGGGTGTATGTCTTTCCGCGGTATGTGTGGAGTTAACTCCCTCTCTCTGTGTAGGGGACCTCCGGCACATCACCAAGCTGAAGCCGTGGGGTCTGTTGGAGGTGTTGGTAGAGAAGTATGAGTGGTCTAAAGAGGAGGCAGCTACCTTCTCCAGCTTCCTGCTCCCAATGCTAGACCTGGTACCAGAGAAGAGAGCCACGGCTGCGGAGTGCCTCCGACACGCATGGATCGCCCCCTAGAGGATCCCCGGCGCTACCACAGCCACAAGCAGCACATATGCAGTACATACAGACAGACATGTACATAAACACACATTCAAACATGCGTAAACACACACCTCAACGGAGAGCCAGTGCTTTCACTATGACTGCATCTCCACCTAGTGGTTCAACACACACACACGGCTGAACACCCTCGTGTCCTAGATATAATCCAGTAGAACTCTTATCTGTTCGTCTGTTATTTAGTTCCTTTGTTTAACTGACTGGATATCACTTGAGTATCAATGTCTTTTCTCTCCGTACCAACGATGACACCTAGGTAACTCTTTTTGTTCTGAGAATATCCTGTCTTTTTTGATTGAATACACACCTGTCAGAGTTAAGATCAAACCTTACAGACCTCCAATGGAAAATATCTCCAGAACACCAACTGTCTGTACCACTAGACTAGCACATCACAATTGTTTTTGTTTTTTATGTACAGTATTGATAGAGGTTAGTTTAGATCTTTATTTTGTGTTTGTGGGGAAGAGTAGCTGCCTAGAATACGATAAAGACGTTTTGGACTGTCATAGATTCTAAGGATTCTCCATGAAATCTTCCTGAACGGAATGGAACCGTCTGGTTCCGTAAGATCGTCCCTGTCCTTCGGTGTCACGCTCCGGGTAGCAGCTTTGTAATAGCACTTCGCACAATGTGGGGATAGTACCATGAACCAAATGTAATTTACTACTTTCTGTTACCTGCATGGGTCCACAGACCATGACTAATGCTACTGAATAACCATGTTTCATATGTTCTCTCGTGGTGTTTAACGTTCCAGACAAGGTTTGCCTCAGAAAGAAAAGAAGAAAAAAATATTTTGGTGTTAGATGGTGTGATACAATATCATGAGAATTTCCTACTTTCACAATATGATCAGAATGGGAGTACTACTGTATCTGATTCAAGAACACCCGATTTTTATTTTCTATTCAGAAGGTCATGGTTGCCTTCCAAAAATGTCCACCCTGTTCCCTATAAAGTTAGGAACAGGGTGCCATTTTGAACAGACCCCTGTGTTGTACATATCTGTGCTCAAAACGTTGACCTTAGTTCTCTGCTTTCCCTCTACAGAACAGCTGCTGTTTCAACGGTGTACGTTTACACCGTTGAGAGGATGCTGTCTGCGTCCCAAATGGCACCCTATTCCCTACATAGTGCACTACTTTTGACCAGATTCTTAAGGGCCCAGTTCAAAAGTGGTGCACTATATAGGGAATAGGGTGCCACTTGGGACGGAACATGTCTGCGTCGTTTCGGATGTCAACTGATGCCTTGAGACGCATTTGCTAGTTTTTTGCTGCATTTTAAAGCATATTTTCATACTGATGTTGCCCCGCTTGCAGTGGTCTGCTGTTTTAACTGCATCAAAGAGAAACTAAATCGTGGATTGTAATAATAATGAGGCTGGAATAAGGCTTTGAAGGCTCCCCTCCCCTGTTGCTCTTTTTCTACAAGCCTCTCTCCCTTCTCTCTTTCCCTGACCGCTCCTTCCCCCTTCCTCCTCCTCTGCCTTTGATTGTTTACTGCTAAATCGAGCCTCTTTTCTGTACTTAATAAAAAATGAACATTTTAAAAATGGCTGACTTGTAATTGTTAGGATGCTGTATAATATTTTATATATTCCAGTAAAACATCTGTTGCCGATGTGTCAAATGCTTGCTAATTTAGGGGTGCGAGGTAACGATGCTTGGTGGGTGAAAGTTGTCTGTTCAGAGGGTCCATGGTTCGAGCCCAGGTTGGGGAAAAGAAAAGCACTGAAGAAACGTCATTACACACGATCGGTAAATATTAGTCTGGAACATTTTTCTTATTACTATGTTTTATTATCTACGTTCTACATGAATTATTGTACAGTGGTCCTTGTATCTGGTTTATATTGCCTATCAACTAGCTGGGCTTTACTCAATCAACACCACTTCTGAGCCTTCACTCATGTTAATGTAGTAAGTCTGTGGTCGATGACCTCAGGCTGCCTCTGAAACAGTTCTCTCTGACTGTTACATCATGGGGGCATTCTCTTCCAGACAGGTGGCCTCACTCGTGTGCGACGCTCGTTCCTCAACCGACAGTGAGGGCAGGCTGTCATGCGATCTGATGCAAGACAATACTATTGGAGTGGTATTTGTGGTTATTACACACTAGTTAGTGGTATTCACACCATTTTACACACTGGTATCTGTTAGTACACCACGGACATTCAACAGTAACTACTGCACTGAAGAAACTACATGACTAAAGTTTGGTCATGTTGAAGACTCGGAGGAAGATAAGTAATCATTAGTGGTTTGGATGAGTATCCTAATGACTAGAACTGCAGGGAGCAAAGTTAAAAGCTAAAATATGATTTCTCTACATCCTGTGTGGGCTAGACACACTTCGTTCTCTTCTGAATGGAACTGAGTGTACAAAACATTAGGAACACCTGCTCTTTCTATGATAAAAAATATGATTTCTCTATTACATCCTCTGTGCTAGACTAGCCTCGTTCTCTTCTGAATGGAACTGAGTGTACAAAACATTAGGAACACCTGCTCTTTCTATGATAAAAAATATGATTTCTCTATTACACCCTCTGTGCTAGACTAGCCTCGTTCTCTTCTGAATGGAACATGCACTGAGTGTACAAAACATTAGGAACACTTGCTCTTTCTATGAAAGACTGACCAGGTGACAGCTATGATCCCTTATTGATGTCACTTGTTAAATCCACTTCACTCTAGATCACGGATGGGCAGCTGGTGGCCTGCGTACCAATGAGTTTTAAAAAATCATTTAAATGCAAAAATAAGTTCAGGCTTCCCGAGTGGCACAGCAGTCTAAGGAACTGCATCGCAGTGATTGAGGCATCACTACAGACCCGGGTTCGATCCCAGGCGGTGTCCAATAGGGCGGCGCATAATTGTCCCTGTGTCGTCCTGGTTAGGGGAGGGTTACTTGGCTCATAGCGCTCTAGCGACTCGTTGTGGCGGGCCGGTTCTTTCCTCCGTCCAACGCATTGGTGCGGCTGGCTTCCAGGTTAAGCAGGCAGGTGTTAAGAAGCGTGGACAGGCGGGTCATGTTTCGGAGGGCGCATGACTCTACCTTCGCCTCTCCAGAGCCTGTTGGGGAGTTGCAGCGATGAGACAAGATCGTAATTGGGGAGAAAAAGGTAAAATACAACAAAAATAAGTAAACGACTTGTATTTTTTGGGAACTTACTGTTGAGGTTTAGAAGAATAGAATATTGCACAACTTAGAAATGTTGGTTGTACACAGTCACTCAATTAGCCCATGTCAGCTAACATGTTTTAGATTGGTAACTTAGTCTAGTGGTAACTTAGTCTAGTGGTAACTTAGTCTAGTGGTAAGTTAGTCTAGTGGTAAGTTAGTCTAGTGGTAACTTAGTCTAGTGGTAACTTAGTCTAGTGGTAACATTTACATTTAAGTCATTTAGCAGACGCTCTTATCCAGAGCGACTTACAAATTGGTGCATTCACCTTATGACATCCAGTGGAACAGCCACTTTACAATAGTGCATCTAAATCTTTTAAGGGGGGGTGAGAAGGATTACTTTATCCTATCCTAGGTATTCCTTAAAGAGGTGGGGTTTCAGGTGTCTCCGGAAGGTGGTGATTGACTCCGCTGTCCTGGCGTCGTGAGGGAGTTTGTTCCACCATTGGGGGGCCAGAGCAGCGAACAGTTTTGACTGGGCTGAGCGGGAACTGTACTTCCTCAGTGGTAGGGAGGCGAGCAGACCAGAGGTGGATGAACGCAGTACCCTTGTTTGGGTGTAGGGCCTGATCAGAGCCTGGAGGTACTGAGGTGCCGTTCCCCTCACAGCTCCGTAGGCAAGCACCATGGTCTTGTAGCGGATGCGAGCTTCAACTGGAAGCCAGTGGAGAGAGCGGAGGAGCGGGGTGAGAGAACTTGGGAAGTTTGAACACCAGACGGGCTGCGGCGTTCTGGATGAGTTGTAGGGGTTTAATGGCACAGGCAGGGAGCCCAGCCAACAGCGAGTTGCAGTAATCCAGACGGGAGATGACAAGTGCCTGGATTAGGACCTGCGCCGCTTCCTGTGTGTGGCAGGGTCGTACTCTGCGGATGTTGTAGAGCATGAACCTACAGGAACGGGCCACCGCCTTGATGTTAGTTGAGAACAACAGGGTGTTGTCCAGGATCACGTCAAGGTTCTTAGTGCTCTGGGAGGAGGACACAATGGAGTTGTCAACCGTGATGGCGAGATCATGGAACGGGCAGTCCTTCCCCGGGAGGAAGAGCAGCTCCGTCTTGCCGAGGTTCAGCTTGAGGTGGTGATCCGTCATCCACACTGATATGTCTGCCAGACATGCAGAGATGCGATTCGCCACCTGGTCATCAGAAGGGGGAAAGGAGAAGATTAATTGTGTGTCGTCTGCATAGCAATGATAGGAGAGACCATGTGAGGTTATGACAGAGCCAAGTGACTTGGTGTATAGCGAGAATAGGAGAGGGCCTAGAACAGAGCCCTAGGGGACACCAGTGGTGAGAGCACGTGGTGAGGAGACAGATTCTCGCCACGCCACCTGGTAGGAGCGACCTGTCAGGTAGGACGCAATCCAAGCGTGGGCCGCGCCGGAGATGCCCAACTCGGAGAGGGCGGAGAGGAGGATCTGATGGTTCACAGTATCGAAGGCAGCCGATAGGTCTAGAAGGATGAGAGCAGAGGAGAGAGAGTTAGCTTTAGCAGTGCGGAGCGCCTCCGTGATACAGAGAAGAGCAGTCTCAGTTGAATGACTAGTCTTGAAACCTGACTGATTTGGATCAAGAAGGTCATTCTGAGAGAGATAGCGGGAGAGCTGGCCAAGGACGGCACGTTCAAGAGTTTTGGAGAGAAAAGAAAGAAGGGATACTGGTCTGTAGTTGTTGACATCGGAGGGATCGAGTGTAGGTTTTTTCAGAAGGGGTGCAACTCTCGCTCTCTTGAAGACGGAAGGGACGTAGCCAGCGGTCAGGGATGAGTTGATGAGCGAGGTGAGGTAAGGGAGAAGGTCTCCGGAAATGGTCTGGAGAAGAGAGGAGGGGATAGGGTCAAGCGGGCAGGTTGTTGGGCGGCCGGCCGTCACAAGACGCGAGATTTCATCTGTAGAGAGAGGGGAGAAAGAGGTCAGAGCACAGGGTAGGGCAGTGTGAGCAGAACCAGCGGTGTCGTTTGACTTAGCGAACGAGGATCGGATGTCGTCGACCTTCTTTTCAAAATGGTTGACGAAGTCATCTGCAGAGAGGGAGGAGGGGGGGGGGATTCAGGAGGGAGGAGAAGGTGGCAAAGAGCTTCCTATGGTTAGAGGCAGATGCTTGGAATTTAGAGTGGTAGAAGGTGGCTTTAGCAGCAGAGACAGAAGAGGAAAATGTAGAGAGGAGGGAGTGAAAGGATGCCAGGTCCGCAGGGAGGCGAGTTTTCCTCCATTTCCGCTCGGCTGCCCGGAGCCCTGTTCTGTGAGCTCGCAATGAGTCGTCGAGCCACGGAGTGGGAGGGGAGGACCGAGCCGGCCTGGAGGATAGGGGACATAGAGAGTCAAAGGATGCAGAAAGGGAGGAGAGGAGGGTTGAGGAGGCAGAATCAGGAGATAGGTTGGAGAAGGTTTGAGCAGAGGGAAGAGATGATAGGATGGAAGAGGAGAGAGTAGCGGGGGAGAGAGAGCGAAGGTTGGGACGGCGCGATACCATCCGAGTAGGGGCAGTGTGGGAAGTGTTGGATGAGAGCGAGAGGGAAAAGGATACAAGGTAGTGGTCGTGGGAACTTAGTCTAGTGGTAAATTAGTCTAGTGGTAAGTTAGTCTAGTGGTAACTTAGTCTTTAGTCTAGTGGTAAATTAGTCTAGTGGTGAATTAGTCTAGTGGTAACTTAGTCTAGTGGTAAATTAGTCTAGTGGTAAATTAGTCTAGTGGTAACTTAGTCTAGTGGTAACTTAGTCTAGTGGTAACTTAGTCTAGTGGCCAGCTATCTAAACCTGTAGTAAAGCCTGGTCGAATTACCGACCAGGATGGGGCCCATTGTGTAAAATTACAGTAAATTTAAAAATCTACACCCTAGGACAAAATGTGTAGGGGGTTATGGCTGTGGTTACACAGACCCAGGAGCCACTGCAGCCCCTCATGATGAGTTTTTTTTTTGTGGCCCCCACCCGTCAGTTGCCCACACCTGGTGTAGATAAAGGGGAGGAGACTGGTTCATTATGTTTAAGCCTTGAGACAATTGAGACACGGATTGTGTATGTGTGCCATTCAGAGAGTGAGTGGACAAGAAAAAATATGTAAGTGCCTTTGAACGGGGTTTGGTAGTAGGTACCAAGCGCACCGGTTTGTGTCAAGAACTGTAACACTGCTGGGTTTTTCACACTCAACAGTTTCCTGTGTATCAAGAATTATCTACTACCCAAAAGACATCAAATCAAATGTATTTATAAAGCCCTTCGTACATCAGCTGATATCTCAAAGTGCTGTACAGAAACCCAGCCTAAAACCCCAAACAGCAAGCAATGCAGGTGTAGAAGCACCTTGACCACTGTGGGAAGCATATGAGCCAGCATCCCTGTGGAACGCTTTCAACACCTTGTAAAGTCAGTGCCCTGACGAATTGAGGCTGTTCTGAGGCCTTGGGGGTGCAACTCAGTATTAGCAAGGTGTTCCTAATATGTTGTCACATTTCTAAAAGGCCAATACTACGTTATATTCTCCCAGTGAATACAGAGCCCTCAGTGTTCACACCAACATGTTGTTACAGCCTGAATGTAAAAATGATGATTTTGCGTCTCCGGCCTAAACACAATGCCCCATAATGGCAAAGTGGAATTATATATATTACAATTGTTAACAAATTAATTAAAAATGAAAAGCTGAATTGTCAATTTAGTATTTAACCACTTATTTACAACAGGCCTAATTAAGTTCATGAGTAAAGATGTGCTTCACAAGTTGTATGTACTCTTGTGTGCAATAATAGTAACTTGGTTAAAAACTTGGTTTTTGAATGATGACCTTGTCTCTGTACCCCAGACATTCAATAATATGTGGAGTCCCTCAGTCGAGCAGTACATTTCAAACACCTTTTCCACCACAAAGACCAGGGAGGTCAGACATTGAATATCCCTTTGAGCATGGTGTATCAATACACCCAGTCACTACAAAGATACAGGTGTATCAATACACCTAGTCACTACAAAGATACAGGCGTATCAATACACCCAGTCACTACAAAGATACAGGTGTATCAATACACCCAGTCACTACAAAGATACAGGTGTCCTTTATAACTCAGTTGCCGGAGAGGGATGAAACCGCTCAGGGATTTCACCATGAGGCCAATGGTGACTTCAAAACAGTTACAGAGTTTAATGGTTATGATAGGACAAAACTGAGGATGGATCAACACTGTAGTTACTCCACAATACTAATCTAATTGACAGTGGAAAGAAGGAAGCCTGTACATAACAAATATTTAAAAATATGCATGCTGCTTGCATCAAGGCACTAAAGTAATACTTAAAAAAATGTGGCAAAGCGATGAACTTTTTGTCCTAAACACGTGTTATTTTTGGGGGCAAATGTAATACAACACATTACTGAGTACCACTCTCCTTCTTTTCAAGCATAGTTGTGGCTGCATCATGTTATGGATATGCTTGTAGTCGTTAAAGACCGGGAGTTTTTCAGGATGAAAAAAGAAACTGAATAGAGCTAAGCACAGTCAAAATCCTAAATTAAAACCTGGCTCAGTCTGCTTTCCACCACACTGGGAGATGAATCCACCTTTCAGCAGGACAATAACCAAAAACACTAACCTCAACTAACCTGTACCCCTGCACATTGACTCGGTACCTGGACCCCCTGTATATAGCCTCCACATTGACTCGGTACCGGCACCCCCTGTATATAGCCTCCACATTGACTCGGTACCATAACACCCTGTATATAGCCTCCACATTGACTCGGTACCGTAACACCCTGTATATAGCCTCCACATTGACTAGGTACCGTAACACCCTGTATATAGCCTCCACATTGACTCGGTACCATAACACCCTGTATATAGCCTCCACATTGACTCGGTACCATAACACCCTGTATATAGCCTCCACATTGACTCGGTACCGTAACACCCTGTATATAGCCTCCACTTTGACTCGGTACCGTAACACCCTGTATATAGCCTCCACATTTACTAGGTACCGTAACACCCTGTATATAGCCTCCACATTGACTCGGTACCATAACACCCTGTATATAGCCTCCACATTGACTCGGTACCGTAACACCCTGTATATAGCCTCCACATTGACTAGGTACCGTAACACCCTGTATATAGCCTCCACATTGACTCGGTACCGTAAACACCCTGTATAGAGCCTCTTTATTGTTTTTATTCTTGTTTTTTTTTAAACTTTAGTTTATTTAATAAATATTTTCATAACTGCAACGGCTTGTAAGTAACGGCTTGCAAGTAACGGCTTAGCGGCTTGTAAGTAACGGCTTAGCAGGTTGTAAGTAACGGCTTGTAAGTAACGGCTTGTAAGTAACGGCTTAGCGGCTTGTAAGTAACGGCTTAGCGGCTTGTAAGTAACGGCTTGTAAGTAACGGCTTAGCGGCTTGTAAGTAACGGCTTAACGGCTTATAAGTAACGGCTTAACGGCTTGTAAGTAACGGCTTAGCGGCTTGTAAGTAACGGCTTAAGGGCTTGTAAGTAACGGCTTGTAAGTAACGGCTTAGCGGCTTGTAGGTAACGGCTTAGTGGCTTGTAAGTAACGGCTTGTAAGTAACGGCTTGTAAGTAATGGCTTAGCGACTTGTAAGTAACGGCTTGTAAGTAACGGCTTAGCGGCTTGTAAGTAACGGCTTAGCGGCTTGTAAGTAACGGCTTAGCGGCTTGTAAGTAACGGCTTGTAAGTAATGGCTTGTAAGTAACGGCTTAGCGGCTTGTAAGTAACGGCTTAGCGGCTTGTAAGTAACGGCTTAACGGCTTGTAAGTAACGGCTTGTAAGTAACGGCTTAGTGGCTTGTAAGTAACGGCTTGTAAGTAACGGCTTAGCGGCTTGTAAGTAACGGCTTAGCGGCTTGTAAGTAACGGCTTGTAAGTAACGGCTTAGCGGCTTGTAAGTAACGGCTTAGCGGCTTGTAAGTAACGGCTTAACGGCTTGTAAGTAACGGCTTAGCGGCTTGTAAGTAACGGCTTAGCGGCTTGTAACTAACGGCTTAGCGGCTTGTAAGTAACGGCTTAACGGCTTGTAAGTAACGGCTTAGCGGCTTGTAAGTAACGGCTTAGCGGCTTGTAACTAACGGCTTAGCGGCTTGTAAGTAACGGCTTGTAAGTAACGGCTTAGCGGCTTGTAAGTAACGGCTTGTAAGTAACGGCTTAGCGGCTTGTAAGTAACGGCTTGTAAGTAATGGCTTGTAAGTAACGGCTTAGCGGCTTGTAAGTAACGGCTTAGCGGCTTGTAAGTAACGGCTTAACGGCTTGTAAGTAACGGCTTGTAAGTAACGGCTTAGCGGCTTGTAAGTAACGGCTTGTAAGTAACGGCTTGTAAGTAACGGCTTAACGGCTTGTAAGTAACGGCTTAGCGGCTTGTAAGTAACGGCTTGTAAGTAAAGGCTTAACGGCTTGTAAGTAGCGGCTTATAGGCTTGTAAGTAATGGCTTAGCGGCTTGTAAGTAACGGCTTGTAAGTAACGGCTTAGCGGCTTGTAAGTAACGGCTTAGCGGCTTGTAAGTAACGGCTTGTAAGTAACGGCTTAACGGCTTGTAAGTAACGGCTTGTAAGTAATGGCTTGTAAGTAACGGCTTAGCGGCTTGTAAGTAACGGCTTAGTAATGGCTTGTAAGTAACGGCTTAGCGGCTTGTAAGTAACGGCTTAACGGCTTGTAAGTAACGGCTTGTAAGTAACGGCTTAGCGGCTTGTAAGTAACGGCTTGTAAGTAACGGCTTAGTGGCTTGTAAGTAACGGCTTAGCGGCTTGTAAGTAACGGCTTGTAAGTAACGGCTTAGCGGCTTGTAAGTAACGGCTTGTAAGTAACGGCTTAGCGGCTTGTAAGTAACGGCTTGTAGGTAACGGCTTAGCGGCTTGTAAGTAACGGCTTAACGGCTTATAAGTAACGGCTTAACGGCTTGTAAGTAACGGCTTAGCGGCTTGTAGGTAACGGCTTAGTGGCTTGTAAGTAACGGCTTGTAAGTAACGGCTTAGCGGCTTGTAAGTAACGGCTTAGCGGCTTGTAAGTAACGGCTTGTAAGTAACGGCTCAGCGGCTTGTAAGTAACGGCTTAGCGGCTTGTAAGTAACGGCTTAACGGCTTGTAAGTAACGGCTTAGCGGCTTGTAAGTAACGGCTTAGCGGCTTGTAACTAACGGCTTAGCGGCTTGTAAGTAACGGCTTAACGGCTTGTAAGTAACGGCTTAGCGGCTTGTAAGTAACGGCTTAGCGGCTTGTAACTAACGGCTTAGCGGCTTGTAAGTAACGGCTTAGCGGCTTGTAAGTAACGGCTTGTAGGTAACGGCTTAACGGCTTGTAGGTAACGGCTTGAAAGTAACGGCTTAGCGGCTTGTAAGTAACGGCTTAGCGGCTTGTAAGTAACGGCTTGTAAGTAACGGCTTGTAAGTAACGGCTTAACGGCTTGTAAGTAACGGCTTAATGGCTTGTAAGTAACGGCTTGTAAGTAACGGCTTAGCGGCTTGTAAGTAACGGCTTGTAAGTAACGGCTTAGCGGCTTGAAAGTAACGGCTTGTAAGTAACGGCTTAGCGGCTTGTAAGTAACGGCTTAGCGGCTTGTATGTAACGGCTTAGCGGCTTGTAAGTAACGGCTTGTAAGTAACGGCTTAACGGCTTGTAAGTAACGGCTTGAAAGTAACGGCTTAGCGGCTTGTAAGTAACGGCTTAGCGGCTTGTAAGTAACGGCTTGTAAGTAACGGCTTGTAAGTAACGGCTTAACGGCTTGTAAGTAACGGCTTAATGGCTTGTAAGTAACGGCTTGTAAGTAACGGCTTAGCGGCTTGTAAGTAACGGCTTGTAAGTAACGGCTTAGCGGCTTGAAAGTAACGGCTTGTAAGTAACGGCTTAGCGGCTTGTAAGTAACGGCTTAGCGGCTTGTAAGTAACGTCTTGTAAGTAACGGCTTAGCGGCTTGTAAGTAACGGCTTAGCGGCTTGTAAGTAGCGGCTTGTAAGTAACGGCTTAGCGGCTTGAAAGTAACGGCTTGTAAGTAACGGCTTAGCGGCTTGTAAGTAACGGCTTGTAAGTAACGGCTTAGCGGCTTGTAAGTAACGGCTTAACGGCTTATAAGTAACGGCTTAACAGCTTGTAAGTAACGGCTTGTAAGTAACGGCTTAGCGGCTTGTAAGTAACGGCTTAGCGGCTTGTAAGTAACGGCTTAGCGGCTTGTAAGTAACGGCTTAACGGCTTGTAAGTAACGGCTTAGCGGCTTGTAAGTAACGGCTTAGCGGCTTGTAAATAAGCATTTCACTGCAAGGTCTACCTACACCTGTTGCATTCGGCACATGTGACAAATGAAATGTGATTTGATTTGAACACAATGCCAAATATACACTGGAGTTTCTTACCAAGACAACATTGAATGTTTGTGAGGGGCCTAGTTACAGTTTTGACTTAAATCGGCTTAAATCTATGGCAACACTTGAAAATGGCTGTCTTGCAATGATCAGCAACCAACTTAACAGAACTTGAAGAATTAAAAAAATAATGTGTAAATATTGTACAATCCAGGTGTGCAAAGCTCTTAGACTTACCCAGAAAGACTCATAGCTGTAATCGCTGCCAAAGGTGATTTTAACATGTATTGACTCAGGGGTATGAATGTATTGACTCAGGGGTATGCATACTTATCAATTTGCTCAAATGTCTAAAAACATGTTTTCACTTTGTCGTTATATTATATATTATTGTATGTATTGTGTGTCGATGGGTGAGAAAAAAAAGTCATCCATTTTGAATCTGGGCCGTGACACAACAACGTGCAATAATTCAAAGGGTATGAATTCTTTCTGAAGGCACTGTACCTCTCAGCAACTCATGGTGTTTTGGAAAGTTGCTTTGCTTACATGTATTTTTAATAGAGGCGTGTTTGAAGTGGTCCCAGTCTCTCATTAGGCACTCAGTGATCGGCCCTCTGGTGATCTGAACCCAGTACTAATGATGGAGACAACAGCTAGAGACTAATGTTGAACACCTTGTTTTTGAGGAACATTCTGCTCACACACCATCAACATCACTTCTGGAATTGAGCTTATAATAGACTTCATCCTTACTCTCTCTCTATTCTCTCTCTCTATATTCTCTCCTTGCTGTTCTCTCTCTCTCTCTATTCGATCTCTCTCTTTCTCTCTCTTTCTCTCTTTCTCCACCACTGTTCTGCTTTCTAGTTTTTTTAAGTCTGAAGAGGGTTGAGGTACCATTTTATAATTCTATTTTTCAACGTGTCTCCATCTCACACCTTCCCAGTCCTTCCATACCTTTTTATTTCCCTTCCAAGCCAAAAGGTTTCAGGCAGTAGTTGGCCATACCTTCTCTTTGGGAGACAGGACAATCTCTTGCCTCCATACATTTCCTCCTCATCTCTCCATACATTTATTATTTTTCTTTCCCATCCACCTGAAAGTTGTCAGGCAGTAGTTAGTCCTGTTTGTTCCCCAGGGAGAAAGCTAGGAAGGAGAGGATGAGAGAGTCCATGCTGCTGATGATAGCCAGGATGTAGGCCCAGCGCACAGTGCAGTTACCCAGGATGTACTTATCTGTTCTCTGTCCACACATACTCTTCACCTCCTCGTTGTCCGGGTAGATCATACATATCTACATGTACACACTACCTCAATCAGCCCGACTAACCGGTGTCTGTATGTAGCCTAGCTACTGTATATAGGTATCTCTATATAGTAGTCTTTTTACTGTTGTTTTATTTCTTTACTTACCTATTGTTCACCTAACACCTTTTTGCACTATTGGTTAGAGTAAGCATTTTCACAGGTAAGGCTGTACCTGTTGTATTTGGCGCACGTGACAAATATACTTTTTTTATTACCATTAGTGAAGGCGTAGACTCAGGTTTTCTGGGTCTCTATGTTTTTGGTTGGACAGGTTTCTCAATTTCTTTCTTAGGATTTTGCATTCTTCATCAAACCATTTGTCACCTTTTGTTGTTCATTTTCTTTTGGTTTTCTGTTTGAAATGTTTAGATTTGTAATGGAAGCTGAGAGGTCAAATATACTGTTTAGACTTTCTCCTGCCAGGTTTACACCTTCACTGTTACAGTGGAACGTTTTGTCCAGGAAGTTGTCTCAAAGAAATTCAATGTGTTGTTGCCTAATTGTTTTTTGGTAGGTTTCCACAATACATTCCTTCCATCTATAACATTTCTTATAGCTTTACTTTCTAGGGAGTTTTTCCTAGCCACCGTGCTTCTACACCTGCATTGCTTGCTGTTTTGGGTTTTAGGCTGGGTTTCTGTACAGCACTTTGAGATATCAGCTGATGTAAGAAGGGCTTAAATGAATACATTTATTTTAGTTTATTTACTATTACTCAGTTCCTTTGGATTTGATGCCTCAAGATTGAGTATTGCTCTGTTCAAGTAGACTGTGATCTGATAGGCTTGTCAGTGGGCTGACTGTGAACGCTCTGAGAGACTCTGGGTTGAGGTCAGTGATAAAGTAGTCTACAGTACTACTGCCAAGAGATGAGCTCTAGGTGTACCTACCATAGGAGTCCCCTCGAAGCCTACCATTAACTATGTACATACCCAGCGTGCGACAGAGCTGCAGGAGTTGTGACCTGCTTTTGTTGGTTATGTTGTCATAGTTGTGCCTAGGGGGGCATATGGGGGAGGGAATGCTGTCACCTGCAGGCAGGTGTTTGTCCTCCTGTGTGCTGAGGGTGTCAGGTTCTTGTCCGGTTCTGGCATTTAGGTTGCCACGGACTAGTACATGTCCCTGGACCTGGAAATGATTGATTTTTCCCTCCATGACATTTTTCTCTGTTAAGATCATTTCCGTTTGAATTTCTAGCTAAATGTTTCTGTTTTGATGAATTTAAATGAGTGAGTTAGGACTGCTCTATACAACATTAGCATACCTCCTGAGTCCCTTCGCTGTTTCTCACTCTCTCTCTCTCTCTCTCTCTCTCTCTCTCTCTCTCTCTCTCTCTCACTCACTCACTCACGCCTAGTGGATAATGCCTCTTTTATTTCTCAGAATGTCAAATAATTATTAATTGATGGTGGGAAATAGATCCTTGGAATAGAATGACATCGCGCCCCCTGGCTACCAGATGGGGAACAGGGAAAACGCCTGGCTACTTTCACTTATTGATCATGGACGGATAAAAGGCAGTCTCGTACAGTTGACATGGATAGTGAGAGTAATAGTGACATGGATAGTGAGAGTAATAGTGAGAGTAATAGTGACATGGATAGTGAGAGTAATGGTGAGAGTAATAGTGAGATGGATAGTGAGAGTAATAGTGACATGGATAGTGAGAGTAATAGTGAGAGTAATAGTGACATGGATAGTGAGAGTAATGGTGAGAGTAATAGTGAGATGGATAGTGAGAGTAATAGTGAGAGTAATAGTGAGATGGATAGTGAGATGGATAGTGAGAGTAATAGTGATAGTAATAGTGACATGGATAGTGAGAGTAAAATGACATGGATAGTGAGAGTAATAGTGACATGGATAGTGAGAGTAATAGTGACATGGATAGTGAGAGAAATAGGGACATGGATAGTGAGAGTAATAGGGACATGGATAGTGAGAGAAATAGGGACATGGATAGTAAGAGAAATAGGGACATGGATAGTGAGAGTAATAGGGACATGGATAGTGAGAGTAATAGGGACATGGATAGTGAGAGTAATAGGGACATGGATAGTGAGAGTAATAGGGACATGGATAGTGAGAGTAATAGGGACATGGATAGTGAGAGTAATAGGGACATGGATAGTGAGAGTAATAGGGACATGGATAGTGAGAGAAATAGTGACATGGATAGTGAGAGTAATAGGGACATGGATAGTGAGAGTAATAGGGACATGGATAGTGAGAGTAATAGGGACATGGATAGTGAGAGAAATGGGGACATGGATAGTGAGAGTAATAGGGACATGGATAGTGAGAGAAATAGGGACATGGATAGTAAGAGAAATAGGGACATGGATAGTGAGAGTAATAGGGACATGGATAGTGAGAGTAATAGGGACATGGATAGTGAGAGTAATAGTGACATGGATAGTGAGAGTAATAGTGAGAGTAATAGTGACATGGATAGTGAGAGTAATGGTAGTAATAGGAGATGGATAGTGAGAGTAATAGTGACATGGATAGTGAGAGTAATGATGAGAGTAATAGTGAGATGGATAGTGAGAGTAATAGTGAGAGTAATAGTGAGATGGATAGTGAGAGTAATAGTGAGATGGATAGTGAGAGTAATAGTGATAGTAATAGTGACATGGATAGTGAGAGTAAAATGACATGGATAGTGAGAGTAATAGTGACATGGATAGTGAGAGTAATAGTGACATGGATAGTGAGAGAAATAGGGACATGGATAGTGAGAGTAATAGGGACATGGATAGTGAGAGAAATAGGGACATGGATAGTAAGAGAAATAGGGACATGGATAGTGAGAGTAATAGGGACATGGATAGTGAGAGTAATAGGGACATGGATAGTGAGAGTAATAGGGACATGGATAGTGAGAGTAATAGGGACATGGATAGTGAGAGTAATAGGGACATGGATAGTGAGAGTAATAGGGACATGGATAGTGAGAGTAATAGGGACATGGATAGTGAGAGTAATAGGGACATGGATAGTGAGAGTAATAGGGACATGGATAGTGAGAGTAATAGGGACATGGATAGTGAGAGTAATAGGGACATGGATAGTGAGAGTAATAGGGACATGGATAGTGAGAGTAATAGGGACATGGATAGTGAGAGAAATAGGGACATGGATAGTGAGAGTAATAGGGACATGGATAGTGAGAGAAATAGGGACATGGATAGTAAGAGAGTAATAGGGACATGGATAGTGAGAGTAATAGGGACATGGATAGTGAGAGTAATAGGGACATGGATAGTGTAATAGGGACATGGATAGTGAGAGTAATAGGGACATGGATAGTGAGAGTAATAGGGACATGGATAGTGAGAGTAATAGGGACATGGACATGGATAGGGACATGGAGTGAGAGTAATAGGGACATGGATAGTGAGAGTAATAGGGACATGGATAGTGAGAGTAATAGGGACATGGATAGTGAGAGTAATAGGGACATGGATAGTGAGAGTAATAGGGACATGGATAGTGAGAGTAATAGGGACATGGATAGTGAGAGTAATAGGGACATGGATAGTGAGAGAAATAGGGACATGGATAGTGAGAGTAATAGGGACATGGACAGTGAGAGTAATAGGGACATGGATAGTGAGAGAAATAGGGACATGGATAGTGAGAGAAATAGGGACATGGATAGTGAGAGAAATAGGGACATGGATAGTGAGAGTAATAGGGACATGGATAGTGAGAGTCATTTGGTGACGATGACTGATCATTTTGTTGTCTACAGAGAAAAGGCAAAGTAGCCTAGGCATCCCTAGTCAGGCATCCCTACTCAGGCATCCCTACTCAGGCATCTCTACTCAGGCATCTCTACTCAGGCATCTCTATTCAGGCATCCCTACTCAGGCATCCCTACTCAGGCATCTCTACTCAGGCATCTCTACTCAGGCATCTCTACTCAGGCATTTCTACTCAGGCATCTCTACTCAGGCATCTCTACTCAGGCATCCCTACTCAGGCATCCCTACTCAGGCATCCCTACTCAGGCATCTCTACTCAGGCATCTCTACTCAGGCATCTCTACTCAGGCATCTCTACTCAGGCATCTCTACTCAGGCATCTCTACTCAGGCATCCCTACTCAGGCATCCCTACTCAGGCATCCCTACTCAGGCATCTCTACTCAGGCATCTCTACTCAGGCATCCCTACTCAGGCATCTCTACTCAGGCATCTCTACTCAGGCATCTCTACTCAGGCATCTCTACTCAGGCATCTCTACTCAGGCATCCCTACTCAGGCATCCCTACTCAGGCATCTCTACTCAGGCATCCCTACTCAGGCATCCCTTCTCAGGCATCCCTTCTCAGGCATCCCTACTCAGGCATCTCTACTCAGGCATCCCTACTCAAGCATCTCTACTCAGGCATCCCTACTCAAGCATCTCTACTCAGGCATCCCTACTCAGGCATCCCTACTCAGGCATCCCTACTCAGGCATCCCTACTCAGGCATCCCTACTCAGGCATCTCTACTCAGGCATCCCTACTCAGGCATCCCTACTCAGGCATCCCTACTCAGGCATCTCTACTCAGGCATCTCTATTCAGGCATCTCTACTCAGGCATCTCTATTCAGGCATCTCTACTCAGGCATCCCTACTCAGGCATCTCTACTCAGGCATCCCTACTCAGGCATCCCTACTCAGGCATCTCTACTCAGGCATCTCTACTCAGGCATCCCTCCTCAAGCATCCCTACTCAAGCATCCCTACTCAGGCATCTCTACTCAGGCATCTCTACTCAGGCATCTCTACTCAAGCATCTCTACTCAGGCATCTCTACTCAAGCATCTCTAGTCAGGCATCCTTACTCAGGCATCTCTACTCAGGCATCCCTACTCAGGCATCTCTACTCAGGCATCTCTACTCAGGCATCTCTACTCAGGCATCTCTACTCAGGCATCTCTACTCAGGCATCCCTACTCAGGCATCTCTACTCAGGCATCTCTACTCAGGCATCTCTACTCATGCATCCCATGCATCCCTACTCTCAGGCATCTCTACTCAGGCATCTCTATTCGTCACCTGTGCCGAATACAACTGCTTACTTACAAGGCCTTAACCAACAATGTAGTTTTAAGAAAACATAAGTGTTAAGTAATGAATAGATAAGTAGAAAATAAAAATAACAGTAACAAATAATTAAAGAGCAGCAGTAAAATAACAATAGTGAGGCTAAATACAGGGGGTACAGAGTCGAGTTAGTGAGTTTATTATTATTATTTTTTTATTTCACCAGGGAGGCCAGTTGAGAACAAGTTCTCATTTACAACTGCGACCTGGCCAAGATAAAGCAAAGCAGTTCGACACATACAACAACACAGAGTTACTCATGGAATAAACAAATGCACAGTCAATAACACAATAGAAAAGTATATGTACAGTGTGTGCAAATGAGGTAGGATAAGGGAGGTAAGGCCATAAAAAGGCAATAGTGGCAAAATAATTACAATTTAGCAATTAAACACTGGAGTGATAAATGTACAGAAGATGAATGTGCAAGTAGAGATAGAGACAATATGGGGATGAGGTAGTTGGGTGTGCTATTTACAGATGGGCTGTGTACAGGTGCAATGATCTGTACGCTGCTCTGACAGCTGATGCTTAAAGTTAGTGAGGGACATATGAGTCTCCAGCTTCAGTGATTTTCGCAGTTCGTTCCAGTCATTCGTTCCAGCAGCAGAGACCTGGAAGGAGAGTTTACAGTCTAACCAGACACCTAGTTATTTATAGTTGTCCACATATTCTAAGTCAGAACCGTCCAGAGTAGTGATGCTGGATGGGCGGGCAGGTGCAGCCAGCGATCGGTTGAAGAGCATGCATTTAGTTTTACTTGCATTTAAGAGCAGTTGGAGGCCACAGAAGGAGAGTTGTATGACATTGAAGCTCGTCTGGAGGTTAGTTAACACAGTGACCACAGAAGGGCCAGAAGTATACAGAATGGTGTTGTCTTATAGCCTATATGAAGGCCTATCATGCATGACAATGTCATGACGATGTTACAATAGTGGTATAGGATGTGAAAAGATTGATGGCCATGTTGGGCTATTTTATAGTTGAATTCAAATTGGAGGTTCAGTTCAGGGCCATGTTCACCAGTAGGTGTCGCTATAGCTTTATAATTGAAATAGCTGCAGTTTCCTTTAATGGGTCGTCACACACATGAACAGTCAGACTGAAAACCTAGGTCTAATTCCTGAATTTGGTAAGAGGCTATGGGTACATCTAAACTGTTAACCATCATACAAACAGAAACAGATGGATGGTGCTTTTCTTTTGACTATTTTTAAACTGAGAGATCCATCTGTCCACCCCAACATTTATTAGGCCCAGTGCCCATGAAATTACCCTAATTTGCATATTACATTATTTTTGCATTATCACTGTCAACTCTCACAATGACATGTCCAGATGATCATGACATTAAAGGAGAATTATAGGCAAAGCATAGTAACCGGCATCTGCCTTGTCGTATAATTTCACAATATCTCAGGATTATTGTAACGAATTAACAGGCCGTGAGAAAATCGAACAATGCTGCGGTCTCGTGGGAGCGCCGGTAAATCAATAAAAACCCATAACCGCTCATCTGTTCCTGCATCCATCTCCGCCGCCGCGCGCCACCTCTCATGGATAGAACGGAAGACACGCGTATCGTGACGAACGGAAACACAGCTGATCCATTATATTGTTCTAACAATGAAAATAAATGTCTTTAAAAAATGGATGGTATTCGGGAGGAGGCAAGAGCAGGTGGGACCATGCTAGCCAATGAGAGGACAGATACGCGTGTGAACAACAGGCACAACGGTTTCCACTAGTTATCACAGACACAAAGTCAAATTGTCTATGTCCTAAAAATGTATGAAACAAAAATGTGCTTTTTGGTTTTTATTTAAGGTTATGAGTAGGCATAGTTTAAGGTTAGAAGTGTGGTTCATGTTATGGTTCAAATATAAATTATAGAAACATGCGAGGTTTATGACTTTGTGGCTGTGGTAACTAAACACGACCTGTCAATTCCTTTATTAAGTGGTTTTTGTCAATGTTGCCCGGGATGTCACGTGTCCTATATTTATCGCACCAACCTAATCATTACAAAACGTATATTCGATCAATCAAATAAGCCACACGTAGCAAGTAAGTAATTACTTGTTTTGTCAAATTCAACACAATCTCGTTGACCTCCATGCAAAAACTCCTGGCTTGGTGAGCGAAACAAAAAAAAGGCTAGCTTCTCCTCTTCCTCTCTGAGGGAAATGTCCATCTGCTTCTCCTCTTCCTCTCTGAGGGAAATGGCCATCTGCTTCCCCTCTTCCTCTCTGAGGGAAGTGTCCATCTGCTTCTCCTCTTCCTCTCTGAGGGAAATGACCATCTGCTTCTCCTCTTCCTCCCTGAGGGAAGTGTCCATCTGCTTCTCCTCTTCCTCTCTGGGGAAATGACCATCTGCTTCTCCTCTTCCTCCCTGAGGGAAGTGTCCATCTGCTTCTCCTCTTCCTCTCTGGGGGAAATGACCATCTGCTTCTCCTCTTCCTCTCTGGGAAATGACCATCTGCTTCTCCTCTTCCTCTCCGAGGGAAGTGTCCATCTGCTTCTCCTCTTCCTCTCTGAGGGAAGTGTCCATCTGCTTCTCCTCTTCCTCTCTGAGGGAAGTGTCCATCTGCTTCTCCTCTTCCTCTCTGAGGGAAGTGACCATCTGCTTCTCCTCTTCCTCTCCGAGGGAAGTGTCCATCTGCTTCTCCTCTTCCTATCTGAGGGAAGTGTCCATCTGCTTCTCCTCTTCCTCTCTGGGGGAAATGACCATCTGCTTCTCCTCTTCCTCCCAGAGGGAAGTGTCCATCTGCTTCTCCTCTTCCTCTCTGGGGGAAATGACCATCTGCTTCTCCTCTTCCTCCCTGAGGGAAGTGTCCATCTGCTTCTCCTCTTCCTCTCTGGGGGAAATGAACATCTGCTTCTCCTCTTCCTCTCTGGGAAATGACCATCTGCTTCTCCTCTTCCTCTCCGAGGGAAGTGTCCATCTGCTTCTCCTCTTCCTCTCTGTGGGAAGTGACCATCTGCTTCTCCTCTTCCTCTCTGAGGGAATGACCATCTGCTTCTCCTCTTCCATTCTGAGGGAAGTGACCATCTGCTTCTCCTCTTCCATTCTGAGGGAAGTGACCATCTGCTTCTCCTCTTCCTCTCTGAGGGAAGTGACCATCTGCTTTTCCTCTCTGAAGGAAGTGACCATCTGCTTCTCCTCTTCCTCTCTGAGGGAAATGACCATCTGCTTCCACTGATAATGAAGGACTTTTTTTTAGAATAGACGTTAAATGTCATACAAATTTAATTTGACTGTTTAGGAAATGGGCCGACTAATATGCGATGAAATGATTAAATGTGATGATAACTCTATGAACACTGGGATAATTCTACAACAACAACTTATACATTCTAGCTATACACATAGTCTACCAGAAGACTATGGAACTATAACAACAACTTTCATAGTAATATTTCTCACTGTTTAGGCAGAGAGAGAGAGATGCATAGAGAGAGAGAGATATATGCATAGAGAGATGGAGAGTACAAGGGAAAGACCTATCCACATAAATCAATGATAGCCATCAGCAGTTGTCATCAGCAACTGTCCTTCTCTCCCCCAGGGAAAAGTTTGTTGTGTCAACTAAGGACAAGAGGGTGTCCTGTGATTGGAGAGGAGTAGCCTGTTTACTAAGTGTGATCCAGTGTAGCAGATAACCCCTCAGTTATCAACAGGTCACAAACAAAGCTGACTTGTAGTTAATCGACAGGCTCAGTGGAACTGTTTGAGACAGGATACAGGGATTCATTTGATTCGATAGACCTGGGACACCCGGTGTGTTCATTCTCTACCCAATCGGTATTGAGCATGAAGGAGAAACACAACCCAGTAGAATGTCTTGCATCCCTGCATTATATAGCTGTAGTGTGTACTTTGTGTGTTTACTATGTGCACACTCTGTGTGTGTACTCTGTGTGTCTACTGTGTTTACTCTGTGTGTGTACTCTTTGTGTATTCTGTGTGTACTCTGTGTGTGTACTGTGTGTACTCTGCGGGTGTGTGTGTGTGTGTGTGTGTATGTATACTGTGTGTGTGTGTTCTCTGTGTGTACTCAGTGTGTGGGTTCTCTGTGTGTACTCTGTGTATGTATACTGGGTGTGTGTGTGTATGTATACTGGGTGTGTGTGTGTATACTGGGTGTGTGTGTGTATACTGTGTGTGTGTGTGTGTGTATGTATACTGTGTGTGTGTGTATGTATACTGTGTGTGTGTGTGTGTATGTATACTGTGTGTGTTTGTGTGTATGTATACTGTGTGTATGTGTATACTGTGTGTATATGTATACTGTGTGTGTATGTATACTGTGTGTGTGTGTGTATGTATACTGTGTGTATGTGTGCTCCCTAGTGTCAATGCGCTCAGCTTTATTAAGTGATATTGCTCAGCACTAGAGGGTGGCCGTTTATAATCAAGTTATTCCATAGCAATCTAATTTCCATCCACAGAATGGAGAGCGGCAGAGTGTCTGTGTGTGTGTTTGTCCGTCCTGTGTGTGTGTGTGTGTTTGATGTGGATGTGTTGTGAGTATATTTATGAGTGTGTGCTGTGCAGGCCAATGCTCTCTGCCACCACAGTCTCAGATGGAGCTGTCATCAAGTGTAATGAGCTTTGCAGCATTGACAACATCGAGGGCAGATCATGATATATCCACGGGTTCCCAACCAAACAACCCCAGTCAGTTCTAATGATCTGACCCTGAGTGACCCCTGAGCCCAGTCTCCACCGTTGCATGGGCCTTACTTAAGTCTGTCCTGTGATGAGTTAGTGAGAGTTATTCTGGTCTGTCAGGTCGTATGGCTTACGGACAGAGATATCTACCTGTCTATATAAATGGGTTTAGGTCTGTACGGACAGAGATATCTACCTGTCTATATAAATGGGTTTAGGTCTGTACGGACAGAGATATCTATCTGTCTATATAAATGGGTTTAGGTCCGTCTATATAAATGGGTTTGGGTCTGTACAGACAGAGATATCTACCTGTCTATATAAATGGGTTTGGGTCTGTACGGACAGAGATATCTACCTGTCTATATAAATGGGTTTAGGTCTGTACGGACAGAGATATCTATCTGTCTATATAAATGGGTTTAGGTCCGTCTATATAAATGGGTTTGGGTCTGTACGGACAGAGATATCTACCTGTCTATATAAATGGGTTTAGGTCTGTACAGACAAGAGATATCTATCTGTCTATATAAATGGGTTTGGGTCTGTACAGACAGAGATATCTATCTGTCTATATAAATGGGTTTGGGTCTGTACAGACAGAGATATCTACCTGTCTATATAAATGGGTTTGGGTCTGTACAGACAGAGATATCTACCTGTCTATATAAATGGGTTTGGGACTGTACAGACAGAGATATCTACCTATCTAAATGGGTTTGGGTCTGTACAGACAGATATCTACCTATATAAATGGGTTTAGGTCTGTACGGACAGAGATATCTACCTGTCTATATAAATGGGTTTGGGTCTATACGGACAGAGATATCTACCTGTCTATATAAATGGGTTTGGGTCTGTACGGACAGAGATATCTACCTGTCTATATAAATGGGTTTGGGTCTGTACGGACAGAGATATCTACCTGTCTAAATAAATGGGTTTGGGTCTGTACGGACAGAGATATCTACCTGTCTATATAAATGGGTTTGGGTCTGTACGGACAGAGATATCTACCTGTCTATATAAATGGGGTTGGGTCTGTACAGACAGATATCTACCTGTCTATATAAATGGGTTTAGGTCTGTACGGACAGAGATATCTACCTGTCTATATAAATGGGTTTGGGTCTGTACAGACAGAGATATCTACCTGTCTATATAAATGGGTTTGGGTCTGTACGGACAGAGATATCTACCTGTCTATATAAATGGGTTTGGGTCTGTACGGACAGAGATATATGTCTGTCTATATAAAATGGGTTTAAATGGGTCTGTCTATATAAATGGGTTTAGGTCTGTACGGACAGAGATATCTACCTGTCTAAATAAATGGGTTTAGGTCTGTACGGACAGAGATATCTACCTGTCTAAATAAATGGGTTTAGGTCTGTACGGACAGAGATATATGTCTGTCTATATAAATGGGTTTGGGTCTGTCTATATAAATGGGTTTAGGTCTGTACGGACAGAGATATATGTCTGTCTATATAAATGGGTTTGGGTCTGTACGGACAGAGATATCTACCTGTCTATATAAATGGGTTTGGGTCTGTACAGACAGAGATATCTACCTGTCTATATAAATGGGTTTAGGTCTGTACGGACAGAGATATCTACCTGTCTATATAAATGGGTTTAGGTCTGTACGGACAGAGATATCTACCTGTCTATATAAATGGGTTTGGGTCTGTACGGACAGAGATATCTACCTGTCTATATAAATGGGTTTAGGTCTGTACGGACAGAGATATCTGTCTGTCTATATAAATGGGTTTGGGTCTGTACGGACAGAGATATATGTCTGTCTATATAAATGGGTTTAGGTCTAGACAGACAGAGATATCTACCTGTCTATATAAATGGGTTTAGGTCTGTACGGACAGAGATATCTACCTGTCTATATAAATGGGTTTGGGTCTGTACGGACAGAGATATCTACCTGTCTATATAAATGGGGGTTTCTACCTGTCTATATAAATGGGTTTAGGTCTGTACGGACAGAGATATCTACCTGTCTATATAAATGGGTTCTGTACGGACAGAGATATATGTCTGTCTATATAAATGGGTTTGGGTCTGTACAGACAGAGATATCTACCTGTCTATATAAATGGTTTTGGGTCTGGACAGAGATATATGTCTGTCTATATAAATGGGTTTAGGTCTGTACAGACAGAGATATCTACCTGTCTATATAAATGGGTTTAGGTCTGTACAGACAGAGATATCTGTCTGTCTATATAAATGGGTTTGGGTCTGTACGGACAGAGAAATGTCTGTCTATATAAATGGGTTTGGTCTGTACAGACAGAGATATCTCTGTCTATATAAATGGTTTGGGTCTGTACAGACAGAGATATCTACCTGTCTATATAAATGGGTTTGGGTCTTACAGACAGAGGTCTCTACCTGTCTATATAAATGGGTTTAGGGACAGAGATATCTACCTGTCTATATAAATGGGTTTGGGTCTGTACAGACAGAGATATCTACCTGTCTATATAAATGGGTTTGGGTCTGTACGGACAGAGATATCTACCTGTCTATATAAATGGGTTTGGGTCTGTACGGACAGAGATATCTACCTGTCTATATAAATGGGTTTAGGTCTGTACGGACAGAGATATCTACCTGTCTATATAAATGGGTTTGGGTCTGTACAGACAGAGATATCTATCTGCATATATAAATGGGTTTGGGTCTGTACGGACAGAGATATATGTCTGTCTATATAAATGTGTTTGGGTCTGTACAGACAGAGATATCTACCTGTCTATATAAATGGGTTTGGGTCTGTACAGACAGAGATATCTACCTGTCTATATAAATGGGTTTGGGTCTGTACGGACAGAGATATCTACCTGTCTATATAAATGGGTTTGGGTCTGTACGGACAGAGATATCTACCTGTCTATATAAATGGGTTTAGGTCTGTACGGACAGAGATATCTACCTGTCTATATAAATGGGTTTGGGTCTGTACAGACAGAGATATCTATCTGTCTATATAAATGGGTTTAGGTCTGTACGGACAGAGATATCTACCTGTCTATATAAATGGGTTTAGGTCTGTACGGACAGAGATATCTACCTATATAAATGTGTTTGGGTCTGTACAGACAGAGATATCTACCTATATAAATGGGTTTGGGTCTGTACAGACAGAGATATCTACCTGTCTAAATAAATGGGTTTAGGTCTGTACGGACAGAGATATATGTCTGTCTATATAAATGGGTTTGGGTCTGTCTATATAAATGGGTTTAGGTCTGTACGGACAGAGATATCTACCTGTCTATATAAATGGGTTTGGGTCTGTCTATATAAATGGGTTTAGGTCTGTACGGACAGAGATATCTACCTGTCTATATAAATGGGTTTAGGTCTGTACGGACAGAGATATCTACCTATATAAATGTGTTTGGGTCTGTACAGACAGAGATATCTACCTGTCTAAATAAATGGGTTTAGGTCTGTACGGACAGAGATATATGTCTGTCTATATAAATGGGTTTGGGTCTGTCTATATAAATGGGTTTAGGTCTGTACGGACAGAGATATCTACCTATATAAATGGGTTTGGGTCTGTACAGACAGAGATATCTACCTGTCTATATAAATGGGGTTAGGTCTGTACGGACAGAGATATCTACCTGTCTAAATAAATGGGTTTAGGTCTGTACGGACAGAGATATCTACCTGTCTATATAAATGGGTTTAAGTCTGTACAGACAGAGATATCTGTCTGTCTATATAAATGGGTTTAGGTCTGTACGGACAGAGATATCTACCTGTCTAAATAAATGGGTTTAGGTCTGTACGGACAGAGATATCTACCTGTCTATATAAATGGGTTTAGGTCTGTACGGACAGAGATATCTACCTGTCTAAATAAATGGGTTTAGGTCTGTATGGACAGAGATATCTACCTGTCTATATAAATGGGTTTAGGTCTGTACGGACAGAGATATCTACCTGTCTAAATAAATGGGTTTAGGTCTGTACGGACAGAGATATCTACCTGTCTATATTAATGGGTTTAGGTCTGTACGGACAGAGATATCTACCTATATAAATGGGTTTGGGTCTGTACAGACAGAGATATCTACCTGTCTATATAAATGGGGTTAGGTCTGTACGGACAGAGATATCTACCTGTCTAAATAAATGGGTTTAGGTCTGTACGGACAGAGATATCTACCTGTCTATATAAATGGGTTTAAGTCTGTACAGACAGAGATATCTGTCTGTCTATATAAATGGGTTTAGGTCTGTACGGACAGAGATATCTACCTGTCTAAATAAATGGGTTTAGGTCTGTACGGACAGAGATATCTACCTGTCTATATAAATGGGTTTAGGTCTGTACGGACAGAGATATCTACCTGTCTAAATAAATGGGTTTAGGTCTGTACGGACAGAGATATCTACCTGTCTATATAAATGGGTTTAGGTCTGTACGGACAGAGATATCTACCTGTCTAAATAAATGGGTTTAGGTCTGTACGGACAGAGATATCTACCTGTCTATATTAATGGGTTTAGGTCTGTACGGACAGAGATATCTACCTGTCTAAATAAATGGGTTTAGGTCTGTACGGACACAGATATCTACCTGTCTATATAAATGGGTTTAGGTCTGTACGGACAGAGATATCTACCTGTCTAAATAAATGGGTTTAGGTCTATACAGACAGAGATATCTACCTGTCTATATAAATGGGTTTGGGTCTGTACGGACAGAGATATCTGTCTGTCTATATAAATGGGTTTAGGTCTATACAGACAGAGATATCTACCTGTCTAAATAAATGGGTTTAGGTCTGTACGGACAGAGATATCTACCTGTCTATATAAATGGGTTTAGGTCTGTACGGACAGAGATATCTACCTGTCTAAATAAATGGGTTTAGGTCTGTACGGACAGAGATATCTACCTGTCTATATAAATGGGTTTAGGTCTGTACGGACAGAGATATCTACCTGTCTAAATAAATGGGTTTAGGTCTATACAGACAGAGATATCTACCTGTCTATATAAATGGGTTTGGGTCTGTACGGACAGAGATATCTGTCTGTCTATATAAATGGGTTTGGGTCTGTACAGACAGAGATATCTACCTGTCTATATAAATGGGTTTAGGTCTATACAGACAGAGATATCTACCTGCATATATAAATGGGTTTAGGTCTGTACAGACAGAGATATCTACCTGTCTATATAAATGGGTTTGGGTCTGTACAGACAGATATCTGTCTGTCTATATAAATGGTTTTGGGTCTGTACGGACAGAGATATCTGTCTGTCTATATAAATGGGTTTAGGTCTGTACGGACAGAGATATCTACCTGTCTAAATAAATGGGTTTAGGTCTGTACGGACAGAGATATCTACCTGTCTATATAAATGGGTTTAGGTCTGTACGGACAGAGATATCTACCTGTCTAAATAAATGGGTTTAGGTCTGTACGGACAGAGATATCTACCTGTCTAAATAAATGGGTTTAGGTCTGTACGGAAGGAGATATCTGTCTGTCTATATAAATGGGTTTAGGTCTGTACAGACAGAGATATCTACCTGTCTATATAAATGGGTTTAGGTCTGTACAGACAGAGATATCTACCTGTCTATATAAATGGGTTTAGGTCTGTACGGAAGGAGATATCTGTCTGTCTATATAAATGGGTTTAGGTCTGTACAGACAGAGATATCTACCTGTCTATATAAATGGGTTTAGGTCTGTACAGACAGAGATATCTATCTGTCTATATAAATGGGTTTAGGTCTGTACAGACAGAGATATCTATCTGTCTATATAAATGGGTTTAGGTCTGTACGGACAGAGATATCTACCTGTCTATATAAATGGGTTTAGGTCTGTACGGACAGAGATATCTACCTGTCTATATAAATGGGTTTAGGTCTGTACAGACAGAGATATCTACCTGTCTATATAAATGGGTTTGGGTCTGTACGGACAGAGATATATGTCTGTCTATATAAATGGGTTTGGGTCTGTACAGACAGAGATATCTACCTGTCTATATAAATGGTTTTGGGTCTGTACGGACAGAGATATATGTCTGTCTATATAAATGGGTTTAGGTCTATATGGACAGAGATATCTACCTGTCTATATAAATGGGTTTAGGTCTGTACAGACAGAGATATCTACCTGTCTATATAAATGGGTTTGGGTCTGTACGGACAGAGATATATGTCTGTCTATATAAATGGGTTTGGGTCTGTCTATATAAATGGTTTTGGGTCTGTACAGACAGAGATATCTACCTGTCTATATAAATGGGTTTGGGTCTGTACGGACAGAGATATCTACCTGTCTATATAAATGGGTTTGGGTCTGTACAGACAGAGATATCTACCTGTCTATATAAATGGGTTTGGGTCTGTACAGACAGAGATATCTATCTGTCTATATAAATGGGTTTAGGTCTGTACGGACAGAGATATCTACCTGTCTATATAAATGGGTTTGGGTCTGTACAGACAGAGATATCTATCTGTCTATATAAATGGGTTTAGGTCTGTACAGACAGAGATATCTGTCTGTCTATATAAATGGGTTTAGGTCTGTACGGACAGAGATATCTACCTGTCTATATAAATGGGTTTAGGTCTGTACGGACAGAGATATCTACCTGTCTATATAAATGGGTTTGGGTCTGTACAGACAGAGATATCTACCTGTCTAAATAAATGGGTTTAGGTCTGTACGGACAGAGATATATGTCTGTCTATATAAATGGGTTTGGGTCTGTCTATATAAATGGGTTTAGGTCTGTACGGACAGAGATATCTACCTATATAAATGGGTTTGGGTCTGTACAGACAGAGATATCTACCTGTCTATATAAATGGGGTTAGGTCTGTACGGACAGAGATATCTACCTGTCTATATAAATGGGTTTGGGTCTGTACGGACAGAGATATCTACCTGTCTAAATAAATGGGTTTAGGTCTGTACGGACAGAGATATCTACCTGTCTATATAAATGGGTTTAGGTCTGTACGGACAGAGATATCTACCTGTCTAAATAAATGGGTTTAGGTCTGTACGGACAGAGATATCTACCTGTCTATATAAATGGGTTTAGGTCTGTACGGACAGAGATATCTACCTGTCTAAATAAATGGGTTTAGGTCTGTACGGACAGAGATATCTACCTGTCTATATAAATGGGTTTAGGTCTGTACAGACAGAGATATCTGTCTGTCTATATAAATGGGTTTAGGTCTGTACGGACAGAGATATCTACCTGTCTAAATAAATGGGTTTAGGTCTGTACGGACAGAGATATCTACCTGTCTATATAAATGGGTTTAGGTCTGTACGGACAGAGATATCTACCTGTCTAAATAAATGGGTTTAGGTCTGTACGGACAGAGATATCTACCTGTCTATATAAATGGGTTTAGGTCTGTACGGACAGAGATATCTACCTGTCTAAATAAATGGGTTTAGGTCTGTACGGACAGAGATATCTACCTGTCTATATTAATGGGTTTAGGTCTGTACGGACAGAGATATCTACCTGTCTAAATAAATGGGTTTAGGTCTGTACGGACAGAGATATCTACCTGTCTATATAAATGGGTTTAGGTCTGTACGGACAGAGATATCTACCTGTCTAAATAAATGGGTTTAGGTCTATACAGACAGAGATATCTACCTGTCTATATAAATGGGTTTGGGTCTGTACGGACAGAGATATCTGTCTGTCTATATAAATGGGTTTAGGTCTATACAGACAGAGATATCTACCTGTCTAAATAAATGGGTTTAGGTCTGTACGGACAGAGATATCTACCTGTCTATATAAATGGGTTTAGGTCTGTACGGACAGAGATATCTACCTGTCTAAATAAATGGGTTTAGGTCTGTACGGACAGAGATATCTACCTGTCTATATAAATGGGTTTAGGTCTGTACGGACAGAGATATCTACCTGTCTAAATAAATGGGTTTAGGTCTATACAGACAGAGATATCTACCTGTCTATATAAATGGGTTTGGGTCTGTACGGACAGAGATATCTGTCTGTCTATATAAATGGGTTTGGGTCTGTACAGACAGAGATATCTACCTGTCTATATAAATGGGTTTAGGTCTATACAGACAGAGATATCTACCTGCATATATAAATGGGTTTAGGTCTGTACAGACAGAGATATCTACCTGTCTATATAAATGGGTTTGGGTCTGTACAGACAGATATCTGTCTGTCTATATAAATGGTTTTGGGTCTGTACGGACAGAGATATCTGTCTGTCTATATAAATGGGTTTAGGTCTGTACGGACAGAGATATCTACCTGTCTAAATAAATGGGTTTAGGTCTGTACGGACAGAGATATCTACCTGTCTATATAAATGGGTTTAGGTCTGTACGGACAGAGATATCTACCTGTCTAAATAAATGGGTTTAGGTCTGTACGGACAGAGATATCTACCTGTCTAAATAAATGGGTTTAGGTCTGTACGGAAGGAGATATCTGTCTGTCTATATAAATGGGTTTAGGTCTGTACAGACAGAGATATCTACCTGTCTATATAAATGGGTTTAGGTCTGTACAGACAGAGATATCTACCTGTCTATATAAATGGGTTTAGGTCTGTACGGAAGGAGATATCTGTCTGTCTATATAAATGGGTTTAGGTCTGTACAGACAGAGATATCTACCTGTCTATATAAATGGGTTTAGGTCTGTACAGACAGAGATATCTATCTGTCTATATAAATGGGTTTAGGTCTGTACAGACAGAGATATCTATCTGTCTATATAAATGGGTTTAGGTCTGTACAGACAGAGATATCTACCTGTCTATATAAATGGGTTTAGGTCTGTACGGACAGAGATATCTACCTGTCTATATAAATGGGTTTAGGTCTGTACAGACAGAGATATCTACCTGTCTATATAAATGGGTTTAGGTCTGTACAGACAGAGATATCTACCTGTCTATATAAATGGGTTTGGGTCTGTACGGACAGAGATATATGTCTGTCTATATAAATGGGTTTGGGTCTGTACAGACAGAGATATCTACCTGTCTATATAAATGGTTTTGGGTCTGTACGGACAGAGATAAAGCCATCTCCCGACTACCCGAAGAGGTCCAAAAATACCTAATTTGCCAATTGGCCTGGACCCTCGACTGACCCTCTACTGCCGACACGGAGCCCCGCCGATCCATCACGACTGGTCCGCCGACATAATCGTCCGAGGGGGTTTCAACAGGCTTCTCCGCTGCGACATCGCCAAAGATCCATCTGCTGGCCAAGGCCCGCGAGCTTTCTGAATCGCTGTATCTCCAGCTCACCGCATGAAGAGGAATAAATAAACAGACTCACCCCATCGCGACGTCCCCCAAAGGTTAACTCTCTAGCCCTCGCTATCTCCCTGCTTGCTAATTCGGCCTGCTAACGGCTAGCTTGTCAAGCTCCGGTCCGCTAACTGCTACCTTGTCTAGCTCGGGCCTACGAACTGTTAGCTTGTTAGCACAGGCCTGCTAACCGTCTGTACCACCGCGTCCCAATCACTCTCTGACCCCATTTACTTTCTATCTCTTTTTGATTTTTAATTTGTTTATACCTTCCGGAAACCTGCCTCACCCAATGTGATACGGAATCGCTATTACTTTTACTCTTATTTTTATTTTTATGACACTCAAGAACCTCCAGACGCTAACCAGCTAACTAGCTACAAGCTAGTTAGTCATTGTTAGTTAAAAAAAAAAAAAAAAAAAAAAAAAAAAAAAAAAAACCTGAATCACTCGCCAGCCCCCCTGCCCATCCACCGCTGCCCCCTGGACACTGATCTCTTGGCTACATAGCTGACGCACGCTGGACTGTCCATTAATCACGGTACTCCTTTCTGCTTGTTTGTCTTACCTGTCGGCCCCGTTGCCTAGTCAACGCCATTTTACCTGCTGTTTGTTGTGCTAGCGGATTAGCCTCGCCTACTGTTTTTAGCTAGCTTTCCAAATTCAACACCTGTGATTACTGTATGCCTCGCTGTATGTCTCTCTCAGATGTCAATATGCCTTGTATACTGTTGTTCAGGTTAGTTATAATTGTTTTAGTTCACAATGGAGCCCCTAGACCCACTCTGCATACCCCTGTTACCTCCTTTGTCCCACCTCCCACACATGCGGTGACCTCACCCATTACAACCAGCATGTCCAGAGATACAACCTGTCTCATCATCACCCAGTGCCTGGGCTTACCTCCGCTGTACCCGCACCCCACCATACCCCTGTCTGTGCATTATGCCCTGAATATATTCTACCATGCCCAGAAACCTGCTCCTCTTATCCTCTGCCCCCAACGCTCTAGGCGACCAGTTTTGATAGCCTTTAGCCGCACCCTCATACTACTCCTTCTCTGTTCCGCGGGTGATGTGGAGGTAAACCCAGGCCCTGCATGTCCCCAGGTACCCTCATTTGTTGACTTCTGTGATCGAAAAAGCCTTGGTTTTATGCATGTCAACATCAGAAGCCTCCTCCCTAAGTTTGTTTTACTCACTGCTTTAGCACACTCTGCTAACCCTGATGTCCTTGCCGTGTCTGAATCCTGGCTCAGGAAGGCCACCAAAAATTCAGAGATTTCCATACCCAACTATAACATCTTCCGTCAAGATAGAACTACCAAAGGGGGCGGAGTTGCAGTCTACTGCAGAGATAGCCTGCAAAGTAATGTCATACTTTCCAGGTCCATACCCAAACAGTTCGAACTACTAATTTTGAAAATTACCCTCTCCAGAAATAAGTCTCTCACTGTTGCCGCCTGCTACCGGCCACCCTCAGCTCCCAGCTGTGCCCTGGACACCATTTGTGAATTGATCGCCCCCATCTAGCTTCAGAGTTTGTTCTGTTAGGTGACCTAAACTGGGATATGCTTAACACCCCGGCAGTCCTACAATGTAAGCTAGATGCCCTCAATCTCACTCAAATCATCAAGGAACCCACCAGGTACAACCCTAACTCTGTAAACAAGGGCACCCTCATAGACGTCATCCTGACCAACTGGCCCTCCAAATACACCTCCGCTGTCTTCAACCAGGATCTCAGCGATCATTGCCTCATTGCCTGTATCCGCCACGGAGCCGCAGTCAAACGACCACCCCTCATCACTGTCAAACGCTCCCTAAAACACTTCTGTGAGCAGGCCTTTCTAATCGACCTGGCCCGGGTATCCTGGAAGGACATTGACCTCATCCCGTCAGTTGAGGATGCCTGGTCATTCTTTAAAAGTAACTTCCTCACCATTTTAGATAAGCATGCTCCGTTCAAAAAATGCAGAACCAAGAACAGATACAGCCCTTGGTTCACTCCAGACCTGACTGCCCTCGACCAGCACAAAAACATCCTGTGGCGGACTGCAATAGCATCGAATAGCCCCGTGATATGCAACTGTTCAGGGAAGTCAGGAACCAATACACGCAGTCAGTCAGGAAAGCTAAGGCCAGCTTCTTCAGGCAGAAGTTTGCATCCTGTAGCTCCAACTCCAAAAGTTCTGGGACACTGTGAAGTCCATGGAGAACAAGAGTACCTCCTCCCAGCTGCCCACTGCACTGAGGCTAGGTAACACGGTCTCCACCGATAAATCCACGATTATCGAAAGCTTCAATAAGCACTTCTCAACGGCTGGCCATGCCTTCCGCCTGGCTACTCCAACCTCGGCCAACAGCTCCGCCCCCCGCAGCTCCTCGCCCAAGCCTCTCCAGGTTCTCCTTTACCCAAATCCAGATAGCAGATGTTCTGAAAGAGCTGCAAAACCTAGACCCGTACAAATCAGCTGGGCTTGACAATCTGGACCCTCTATTTCTGAAACTATCTGCCGCCATTGTCGCAACCCCTATTACCAGCCTGTTCAACCTCTCTTTCATATCGTCTGAGATCCCCAAGGATTGAAAGCTGCCGCAGTCATCCCCCTCTTCAAGGGGAGACACCCTGGACCCAAACTGCTATAGACCTATATCCATCCTGCCCTGCCTATCTAAGGTCTTGAAAGCCAAGTCAACAAACAGGTCACTGACCATCTCGAATCCCACCGTACCTTCTCCGCTGTGCAATCTGGTTTCGAGCCGGTCACGGGTGCACCTCAGCCACGCTCAAGGTACTAAACGATATCATAACCGCCATCGATAAAAGACAGTACTGTGCAGCCGTCTTCATCGACCTCGCCAAGGCTTTCGACTCTGTCAATCACCATATTCTTATCGGCAGACTCAATAGCCTCGGTTTCTCGGATGACTGCCTTGCCTGGTTCACCAATTACTTTGCAGACAGAGTTCAGTGTGTCAAATCGGAGGGCATGCTGTCCGGTCCTCTGGCAGTCTCTATGGGGGTGCCACAGGGTTCAATTCTCGGGCCGACTCTTTTCTCTGTATATATCAATGATGTTGCTCTTGCTGCGGGCGATTCCCTGATCCACCTCTACGCAGACGACACCATTCTATATACTTTCGGCCCGTCATTGGACACTGTGCTATCTAACCTCAAACGAGCTTCAATGCCATACAGCACTCCTTCCGTGGCCTCCAACTGCTCTTAAACGCGAGTAAAACCAAATGCATGCTTTTCAACCGATCGCTGCCTGCACCCGCATGCCCGACTAGCATCACCACCCTGGATGGCTCCGACCTTGAATATGTGGACATCTATAAGTACCTAGGTGTCTGGCTAGACTGCAAACTCTCCTTCCAGACTCACATCAAACATCTCCAATCGAAAATCAAATCAAGAGTCGGCTTTCTATTCCGCAACAAAGCCTCCTTCACTCACGCCAAGCTTACCCTAGTAAAACTGACTATCCTACCGATCCTCGATTTCGGCGATGTCATCTACAAAATGGCTTCCAACACTCTACTCAGCAAACTGGATGCAGTCTATCATAGTGCCATCCGTTTTGTCACCAAAGCACCTTATACCACCCACCACTGCGACTTGTATGCTCTAGTCGGCTGGCCCTCGCTACATATTCGTCGCCAGACCCACTGGCTCCAGGTCATCTACAAGTCCATGCTAGGTAAAGCTCCGCCTTATCTCAGTTCACTGGTCACGATGGCAACACCCATCCGTAGCACACGCTCCAGCAGGTGTATCTCACTGATCATCCCTAAAGCCAACACCTCATTTGGCCGCCTCTCGTTCAGTACTCTGCTGCCTGTGACTGGAATGAACTGCAAAAATCGCTGAAGTTGGAGACTTTTATCTCCCTCACCAACTTCAAACATCAGCTATCCGAGCAGCTAACCGATCGCTGCAGCTGCACATAGTCTATTGGTAAATAGCCCACCCATTTTCACCTACCTCATCCCCATACTGTTTTTATACTGTTTTTTTATTTTATTTATTTATTTACCTTTCTGCTCTTTTGCACACCAATATCTCTACCTGTACATGACCATCTGATCATTTATCACCCCAGTGTTAATCTGCAAAATTGTATTATTCGCCTACCTCATGCCTTTTGCACACATTGTATATAGACTGCCCATTTTTTTTTCTACTGTGTTATTGACTTGTTAATTGCTTACTCCATGTGTAACTCTGTGTTGTCTGTTCACACTGCTATGCTTTATCTTGGCCAGGTCGCAGTTGCAAATGAGAACTTGTTCTCAACTAGCCTACCTGGTTAAATAAAGGTGAAATAAAATAAAAAATAAATAAAAGATATATGTCTGTCTATATAAATGGGTTTAGGTCTGTACAGACAGAGATATCTACCTGTCTATATAAATGGGTTTGGGTCTGTACGGACAGAGATATATGTCTGTCTATATAAATGGGTTTGGGTCTGTCTATATAAATGGTTTTGGGTCTGTACAGACAGAGATATCTACCTGTCTATATAAATGGGTTTGGGTCTGTACGGACAGAGATATCTACCTGTCTATATAAATGGGTTTGGGTCTGTACGGACAGAGATATCTACCTGTCTATATAAATGGGTTTGGGTCTGTACAGACAGAGATATCTACCTGTCTATATAAATGGGTTTGGGTCTGTACAGACAGAGATATCTACCTGTCTATATAAATGGGTTTGGGTCTGTACGGACAGAGATATCTACCTGTCTATATAAATGGGTTTGGGTCTGTACGGACAGAGATATCTACCTGTCTATATAAATGGGTTTAGGTCTGTACGGACAGAGATATCTACCTGTCTATATAAATGGGTTTGGGTCTGTACAGACAGAGATATCTATCTGTCTATATAAATGGGTTTAGGTCTGTACAGACAGAGATATCTGTCTGTCTATATAAATGGGTTTAGGTCTGTACGGACAGAGATATCTACCTGTCTATATAAATGGGTTTGGGTCTGTACAGACAGAGATATCTACCTGTCTAAATAAATGGGTTTAGGTCTGTACGGACAGAGATATATGTCTGTCTATATAAATGGGTTTGGGTCTGTCTATATAAATGGGTTTAGGTCTGTACGGACAGAGATATCTACCTATATAAATGGGTTTGGGTCTGTACAGACAGAGATATCTACCTGTCTATATAAATGGGGTTAGGTCTGTACGGACAGAGATATCTACCTGTCTATATAAATGGGTTTGGGTCTGTACGGACAGAGATATCTACCTGTCTAAATAAATGGGTTTAGGTCTGTACGGACAGAGATATCTACCTGTCTATATAAATGGGTTTAGGTCTGTACGGACAGAGATATCTACCTGTCTAAATAAATGGGTTTAGGTCTGTACGGACAGAGATATCTACCTGTCTATATAAATGGGTTTAGGTCTGTACGGACAGAGATATCTACCTGTCTAAATAAATGGGTTTAGGTCTGTACGGACAGAGATATCTACCTGTCTATATAAATGGGTTTAGGTCTGTACGGACAGAGATATCTACCTGTCTAAATAAATGGGTTTAGGTCTATACAGACAGAGATATCTACCTGTCTATATAAATGGGTTTGGGTCTGTACGGACAGAGATATCTGTCTGTCTATATAAATGGGTTTAGGTCTATACAGACAGAGATATCTACCTGTCTAAATAAATGGGTTTAGGTCTGTACGGACAGAGATATCTACCTGTCTATATAAATGGGTTTAGGTCTGTACGGACAGAGATATCTACCTGTCTAAATAAATGGGTTTAGGTCTGTACGGACAGAGATATCTACCTGTCTATATAAATGGGTTTAGGTCTGTACGGACAGAGATATCTACCTGTCTAAATAAATGGGTTTAGGTCTGTACGGACAGAGATATCTACCTGTCTATATAAATGGGTTTAGGTCTGTACGGACAGAGATATCTACCTGTCTAAATAAATGGGTTTAGGTCTGTACGGACAGAGATATCTACCTGTGTAAATAAATGGGTTTAGGTCTGTACGGACAGAGATATCTACCTGTCTATATAAATGGGTTTAGGTCTGTACGGACAGAGATATCTACCTGTCTAAATAAATGGGTTTAGGTCTGTACGGACAGAGATATCTACCTGTGTAAATAAATGGGTTTAGGTCTGTACGGACAGAGATATCTGCCTGTCTATATAAATGTGTTTGGGCCTGTACGGACAGAGATATCTACCTGTCTATATAAATGGGTTTGGGTCTGTACAGACAGAGATATCTACCTGTCTATATAAATGGGTTTGGGTCTGTACGGACAGAGATATCTACCTGTCTATATAAATGGGTTTGGGTCTGTACGGACAGAGATATCTACCTGTCTATATAAATGGGTTTAGGTCTGTACGGACAGAGATATCTACCTGTCTATATAAATGGGTTTGGGTCTGTACGGACAGAGATATCTACCTGTCTATATAAATGGGTTTAGGTCTGTACGGACAGAGATATCTATCTGCATCTATAAATGGGTTTGGGTCTGTACAGACAGAGATATATGTCTGTCTATATAAATGGGTTTACGTCTGTACGGACAGAGATATATGTCTGTCTATATAAATGGTTTTGGGTCTGTCTATATAAATGGGTTTGGGTCTGTACAGACAGAGATATATGTCTGTCTATATAAATGGTTTTGGGTCTGTACGGACAGAGATATCTACCTGTCTATATAAATGGGTTTGGGTCTGTACAGACAGAGATATCTACCTGTCTATATAAATGGGTTTGGGTCTGTACAGACAGAGATATCTATCTGCATATATAAATGGGGTTGGTCTGCTAGTGTCCTGGGCTCTGGGGTGTAGAGACAGACAGACCAGAGTCATGTGATTCATTGATGCTGCACTCTTCCAGGTGTGTGTGTGTGTGTTAACTCTGTCCTAAGAGCGGTTTTGTGTCTTCTCAGCACCCCCTCCTCTCTCTCGTTTTCTCTGCCCTTTTTTTTGTCTGTTTCCATCGAAACAAGGTGCAGGATGCCTAAGTAAATCTGAGAAAGAAATGTTCAAATCATAGCTAGTCTGCTTCAGATACTGAGACTGTCTAACTGTCACCATGTAGCTGGGCTCTCTGTCTAACTTCACCATGTAGCTGGGCTCTCTGTCTACCTTCACCATGTAGCTGGGCTCTCTGTCTAACTTCACCATGTAGCTGGGCTCTCTGTCTAACTTCACCATGTAGCTGGGCTCTCTGTCTAACTTCACCATGTAGCTGGGCTCTCTGTCTAACTTCACCATGTAGCTGGGCTCTCTGTCTAACTGTCACCATGTAGCTGGGCTCTCTGTCTAACTGTCACCATGTAGCTGGGCTCTCTGTCTAACTTCACCATGTAGCTGGGCTCTCTGTCTAACTGTCACCATGTAGCTGGGCTCTCTGTCTAACTGTCACCATGTAGCTGGGCTCTCTGTCTAACTTCACCATGTAGCTGGGCTCTCTGTCTAACTTCACCATGTAGCTGGGCTCTCTGTCTAACTTCACCATGTAGCTGGGCTCTCTGTCTAACTTCACCATGTAGCTGGGCTCTCTGTCTAACTTAACCATGTAGCTGGGCTCTCTGTCTAACTTCACCATGTAGCTGGGCTCTCTGTCTAACTTCACCATGTAGCTGGGCTCTCTGTCTAACTTCACCATGTAGCTGGGCTCTCTGTCTAACTTCACCATGTAGCTGGGCTCTCTGTCTAACTTCACCATGTAGCTGGGCTCTCTGTCTAACTGTCACCATGTAGCTGGGCTCTCTGTCTAACTTCACCATGTAGCTGGGCTCTCTGTCTAACTTCACCATGTAGCTGGGCTCTCTGTCTAACTGTCACCATGTAGCTGGGCTCTCTGTCTAACTTCACCATGTAGCTGGGCTCTCTGTCTAACTGTCACCATGTAGCTGGGCTCTCTGTCTAACTGTCACCATGTAGCTGGGCTCTCTGTTTAACTTCACCATGTAGCTGGGCTCTCTGTCTAACTGTCACCATGTAGCTGTGCTCTCTGTCTAACTGTCACCATGTAGCTGGGCTCTCTGTCTAACTTCACCATGTAGCTGGGCTCTCTGTCTAACTTCACCATGTAGCTGGGCTCTCTGTCTAACTTCACCATGTAGCTGGGCTCTCTGTCTAACTTCACCATGTAGCTGGGCTCTCTGTCTAACTGTCACCATGTAGCTAGGCTCTCTGTCTAACTTCACCATGTAGCTGGGCTCTCTGTCTAACTGTCACCATGTAGCTGGGCTCTCTGTCTAACTGTCACCATGTAGCTGGGCTCTCTGTCTAACTGTCACCATGTAGCTGGGCTCTCTGTCTAACTGTCACCATGTAGCTGGGCTCTCTGTCTAACTTCACCATGTAGCTGGGCTCTCTGTCTAACTTCACCATGTAGCTGGTCTCTCTGTCTAACTTCACCATGTAGTTGGGCTCTCTGTCTAACTTCACCATGTAGCTGGGATCTCTGTCTAACTTCACCATGTAGCTGGGCTCTCTGTCTAACTTCACCATGTAGCTGGGCTCTCTGTCTAACTTCACCATGTAGCTGGGCTCTCTGTCTAACTTCACCATGTAGCTGGGCTCTCTGTCTAACTTCACCATGTAGCTGGGCTCTCTGTCTAACTTCACCATGTAGCTGGGCTCTCTGTCTAACTTCACCATGTAGCTGGGCTCTCTGTCTAACTGTCACCATGTAGCTAGGCTCTCTGTCTAACTTCACCATGTAGCTGGGCTCTCTGTCTAACTTCACCATGTAGCTGGGCTCTCTGTCTAACTGTCACCATGTAGCTGGGCTCTCTGTCTAACTGTCACCATGTAGCTGGGCTCTCTGTCTAACTGTCACCATGTAGCTGGTCTCTCTGTCTAACTTCACCATGTAGCTGGGCTCTCTGTCTAACTGTCACCATGTAGCTGGACTCTCTGTCTAACTTCACCATGTAGCTGGGCTCTCTGTCTAACTTCACCATGTAGCTGGGCTCTCTGTCTAACTGTCACCATGTAGCTGGGCTCTCTGTCTAACTGTCACCATGTAGCTGGGCTCTCTGTCTAACTTCACCATGTAGCTGGGCTCTCTGTCTAACTGTCACCATGTAGCTGGGCTCTCTGTCTAACTTCACCATGTAGCTGGGCTCTCTGTCTAACTTCACCATGTAGCTGGGCTCTCTGTCTAACTTCACCATGTAGCTGGGCTCTCTGTCTAACTGTCACCATGTAGCTAGGCTCTCTGTCTAACTTCACCATGTAGCTGGGCTCTCTGTCTAACTGTCACCATGTAGCTGGGCTCTCTGTCTAACTGTCACCATGTAGCTGGGCTCTCTGTCTAACTGTCACCATGTAGCTGGGCTCTCTGTCTAACTGTCACCATGTAGCTGGGCTCTCTGTCTAACTTCACCATGTAGCTGGGCTCTCTGTCTAACTTCACCATGTAGCTGGGCTCTCTGTCTAACTTCACCATGTAGTTGGGCTCTCTGTCTAACTTCACCATGTAGCTGGGATCTCTGTCTAACTTCACCATGTAGCTGGGCTCTCTGTCTAACTTCACCATGTAGCTGGGCTCTCTGTCTAACTTCACCATGTAGCTGGGCTCTCTGTCTAACTTCACCATGTAGCTGGGCTCTCTGTCTAACTTCACCATGTAGCTGGGCTCTCTGTCTAACTTCACCATGTAGCTGGGCTCTCTGTCTAACTTCACCATGTAGCTGGGCTCTCTGTCTAACTGTCACCATGTAGCTAGGCTCTCTGTCTAACTTCACCATGTAGCTGGGCTCTCTGTCTAACTTCACCATGTAGCTGGGCTCTCTGTCTAACTTCACCATGTAGCTGGGCTCTCTGTCTAACTTCACCATGTAGCTGGGCTCTCTGTCTAACTTCACCATGTAGCTGGTCTCTCTGTCTAACTTCACCATGTAGCTGGGCTCTCTGTCTAACTGTCACCATGTAGCTGGACTCTCTGTCTAACTTCACCATGTAGCTGGGCTCTCTGTCTAACTTCACCATGTAGCTGGGCTCTCTGTCTAACTGTCACCATGTAGCTGGGCTCTCTGTCTAACTGTCACCATGTAGCTGGGCTCTCTGTCTAACTTCACCATGTAGCTGGGCTCTCTGTCTAACTTCACCATGTAGCTGGGCTCTCTAACTTCACCATGTAGCTGGGCTCTCTGTCTAACTTCACCATGTAGCTGGGCTCTCTGTCTAACTGTCACCATGTAGCTGGGCTCTCTGTCTAACTGTCACCATGTAGCTGGGCTCTCTGTCTAACTGTCACCATGTAGCTGGGCTCTCTGTCTAACTGTCACCATGTCACCATGTAGCTGGGCTCTCTGTCTAACTGTCACCATGTAGCTGGGCTCTCTGTCTAACTTCACCATGTAGCTGGGCTCTCTGTCTAACTTCACCATGTAGCTGGGCTCTCTGTCTAACTTCACCATGTAGCTGGGATCTCTGTCTAACTTCACCATGTAGCTGGGCTCTCTGTCTAACTTCACCATGTAGCTGGGCTCTCTGTCTAACTTCACCATGTAGCTGGGCTCTCTGTCTAACTTCACCATGTAGCTGGGCTCTCTGTCTAACTGTCACCATGTAGCTGGGCTCTCTGTCTAACTGTCACCATGTAGCTGGGCTCTCTGTCTAACTGTCACCATGTAGCTGGGCTCTCTGTCTAACTTCACCATGTAGCTGGGCTCTCTGTCTAACTGTCACCATGTAGCTGGGCTCTCTGTCTAACTGTCACCATGTAGCTGGGCTCTCTGTCTAACTGTCACCATGTAGCTGGGCTCTCTGTCTAACTGTCACCATGTAGCTGGGCTCTCTGTCTAACTTCACCATGTAGCTGGGCTCTCTGTCTAACTCCACCATGTAGCTGGGCTCTCTGTCTAACTTCACCATGTAGCTGGGCTCTCTGTCTAACTGTCACCATGTAGCTGGGCTCTCTGTCTAACTGTCACCATGTAGCTGGGCTCTCTGTCTAACTTCACCATGTAGCTGGGCTCTCTGTCTAACTGTCACCATGTAGCTGGGCTCTCTCTGATGGACGTGGCTGGGCTCTCTCTGATGGACGTAGCTGGGCTCTCTCTGATGGACGTGGCTGGGCTCTCTGATGGACGTAGCTGGGCTCTCTCTGATGGACGTAGCTGGGCTCTCTCTGATGGACGTGGCTGGTCTCTTTGATAGACGTGGCTGGGCTCTCTCTGATGGACGTAGCTGGGCTCTCTCTGATGGATGTGACTGGGCTCTCTCTGATGGATGTGACTGGGCTCTCTGATGGATGTGGCTGGGCTCTCTCTGATGGACGTAGCTGGGCTCTCTCTGATGGACGTAGCTGGGTTCTCTCTGATGGACGTAGCTGGGCTCTCTGATGGACGTAGCTGGGCTCTCTCTGATGGACGTGGCTGGGCTCTCTCTGATGGACGTGGCTGGGCTCTCTCTGATGGATGTGGCTGGGCTCTCTCTGATGGACGTGCCTGGGCTCTCTGATGGACGTAGCTGGGCTCTCTGATGGACGTAGCTGGGCTCTCTGATGGACGTGCCTGGGCTCTCTGATGGACGTGCCTAGGCTCTCTGATGGATGTGACTGGGCTCTCTCTGATGAATGTGACTGGGCTCTCTCTGATGGATGTGACTGGGCTCTCTGATGGACGTAGCTGGGCTCTCTTTGATAGACGTGGCTGGGCTCTCTTTGATAGACGTGGCTTGGCTCTAGGATGTGTGTGTGTATCAGAGAGAGACAGAGGGAAGCTATGGGGGAGGGGGGTTGAAGAGCCACTCTAGTGTTCTTATTTGACGTATAGCTGTCACCATCCCCCGTCCTGCCACTCATACACACATGCCCAACCCCAAACACACACACACACACATGCCCACCCCCCAAACACACATACACACATACACACACACTCGACTCTCCTCCCTCCCACCCTCCAATACTCCCCTGTCCGCCTTGCCCTGTGATGTGGCACTAACTCATTCAATGACAGTGTCAGTGGGCCAGCCAGCCTTCTCCCTCTCCCCAACAGCCAGAGGCTAGATTAGCGCCCCACTCCCAGCTCTGACCCAGCCCAGTGTGAATCACCGAGGCCTGGGTAGAGGGCACATGAAGCCTGGGCACGCAACACACAGCTGGGGAGGGTCAGAGTGTTGGTCACCAAGCGCCCAGGAGCAGAGAGGGATGTAATGTACTCTACTGTGTCACTACTACTGCTCTATCTTGACCTGGCAGTCACAGGCCACCCCTGAAGCACTCATACAGTCACTACAGCAGGCAGTGTGATGTTGTGGTGATAACTACAGTATAACTATAAAAACCTGTGTGTGTGTAATGTACTGTGTGCGTGTGTGTGTGTGTGTGTGTGTGTGTGTGTGTAATGTACTGTCACTATCTCTGTTCCTCAGGAAACACACACACACACACACACACACACACACACACACACACACACACACACACACACACACACACACACACACACACACACACACACACACACACACTCAGTCTGACCTAGATGAAGTCATAACCAGCTGACTCTGTGCTTGGCTGCTCTCTCTGTCTACTCTTTCTGACCCTCTTCTCACTCTCTCTGTCTCCTATTTCTTTATCTCTGTCCCTCTCTTTCTGCCAACTTCAAATTAAGGCTAGCGTTGTTGGCATAAGAGGAGTGAACCACTGATGCCAAACCAATACACTGAGGAACAATAATTGGCCTCTTCCTCCCTCGCTCTTCCTCTCCCTCCATCTCTCTCTGTTCACTGGATGGGTTGAGATGGACTACCCTCCTCGTTATCACACACACACACACACACACACACACACACACACACACACACACACACACACACACACACACACACACACACACACACACACACACACACACACACACACACACACACACACACACACACACACTCCTGGCTGCGTTGTAAGAGCCTTTGTCTGTAGAACCACAGGGGTGCTTCTATTACTGAGAACAGAGAGGGGCCTACTGTACTGTAGCTTATCAGACCTTAACAAGAGCCAGCGAGAGACACACACACACACACACACACACATTGAGGAGTTTACCACATCAGTCACCGGCTTCATTAGTAAGTACATCAACGACATTGTCCCCACAGTGACCATACGTAAACATCCCAATCAGAAGCATGGATTACAGGCAACATATTGCATTGAGCTAAAGAATAGAGCTACCGCTTTCAAGGAGCAGGACACAAATCTGGATGCTTATAAGAAATCCCGCTACGCCCTCCGATGAACCATCAAACAGGAAAAGCATCAATACAGGATTAAGATTGAATCCTACTACACCAGCGCTGACGCTCGTCGGATGTGTTAGGGCTTGTAACTATCACAGATTACAAAGGGGAACCCAGCCAATAGCTTCAAAGTGACGCGAGCCTATCAGGCGAGCTAAATGCCTTATATGCTCACTTCGAGGCAAGTAACACTGAACCATGTGTGAGAACACCAGTTGTTCTGGACGACTGTATGATCATGCTCACCATAGCCGATGTGAGTAAGACCTTAAACAGGTTAACATGTATTTTTTTATTTAACCTTTATTTAACCAGGCAAGTCAGTTAACCTCTAGCGTCGAGCAATCCCGTATCTGGGAGCGTAATTATAGCCTCAAGCTCAAGCTCATAACCTCAAGCTCACACCATAACGCAACGTTAACTATTCATGAAAATCGCAAATGAAATGAAAGAAATATATTCACTCACAAGCTTAGCCTTTTGTTAACAACACTGTCATCTCAGATTTTCAAAATATGCTTTTTAACCATAGCAACACAAGCATTTGTGTAAGAGTATTGATAGCTAGCATAACATTTTCACAAAAACAAGAAAAGCATTCAAATAAAATAATTTACCTTTGAAGAACTTCGGATGTTTTCAATGAGGAGACTCTCAGTTAGATAGCAAATGTTCAGTTTTTCCAAAAAGCTTACTTGTGTAGGAGAAATCTCTTAAGTCTCTTAAGGTCAATCTTCCAATGATTTGCCTACAAATACGTCACAATGCTGTCGACACCTTGGGGAATCGACAGAAAGTCTAAGCTCATTCGTGACCCATACACAGTCATATAAGGAGATAGGTAAACTTCCGGCGCATAGGTAAACTTCCGGCGCCGACAGAGATGGCCGCCTCGCTTCGCGTTCCTAGGAAACTATGCAGTTTTTTGTTTTTTTACGTGTTATTTCTTACATTAGTACCCCAGGTCATCTTAGGTTTCATTACATACAGTCGAGAAGAACTACTGAATATAAGATCAGCGTCAACTCACCATAAGGCCCTGCCCCGCCCTCCTTTCGTAAAAGCTGACCACGACTCCATTTAGTTGATCCCTGCCTACAGACAGAAACTAAAAAAAGAAGCTCCCACGCTGAGGTCTGTCCAACGCTGGTCCGACCAAGCTGATTCCACACTCCAAGACTGCTTCCATCACGTGGACTGGGATATGTTTCGTATTGCGTCAGATAACAACATTGACGAATACGCTGATTCGGTGTGCGAGTTCATTAGAACGTGGTTGAAGATGTCGTTCCCATAGCAACGATTAAAACATTCCCTAACCAGAAACCGTGGATTGATGGCAGCATTCGCGTGAAACTGAAAGCGCGAACCACTGCTTTTAATCAGGGCAAGGTGACTGGTAACATGACCGAATACAAACAGTGCAGCTATTCCCTCCGCAAGGCTATCAAACAAGCTAAGCGTCAGTATAGAGACAAAGTAGAATCTCAATTCAACGGCTCAGACACAAGAGGTATGTGGCAGGGTCTACAGTCAATCACAGACTACAAGAAGAAAACCAGCCCAGTCACGGACCAGGATGTCTTGCTCCGAGGCAGACTAAATCACTTTTTTGCCCGCTTTGAGGATAATACAGTGCCACTGACACGGCCTGCAACGAAAACATGCGGACTCTCCTTCACTGCAGCCGAGGTGAGTAAGACATTTAAACGTGTTAACCCTCGCAAGGCTGCAGGCCCAGACGGCATTCCCAGCTGCGCCCTCAGGGCATGCGCAGACCAGCTGGCCGGTGTGTTTGCGGACATATTCAATCAATCCCTATACCAGTCTGCTGTTCCCACATGCTTCAAGAGGGCCACCATTGTTCCTGTTCCCAAGAAAGCTAAGGTAACTGAGCTAAACGACTACCGCCCCGTAGCACTCACTTCCGTCATCATGAAGTGCTTTGAGAGACTAGTCAAGGACCATATCACCTCCACCCTACCTGACACCCTAGACCCACTCCAATTTGCTTACCGCCCAAATAGGTCCACAGACGATGCAATCTCAACCACACTGCACACTGCCCTAACCCATCTGGACAAGAGGAATACCTATGTGAGAATGCTGTTCATCGACTACAGCTCGGCATTCAACACCATAGTACCCTCCAAGCTCGTCATCAAGCTCGAGACCCTGGGTCTCGACCCCGCCCTGTGCAACTGGGTACTGGACTTCCTGACGGGCCGCCCCCAGGTGGTGAGGGTAGGCAACAACATCTCCACCCCGCTGATCCTCAACACTGGGGCCCCACAAGGGTGCGTTCTGAGCCCTCTCCTGTACTCCCTGTTCACCCACGACTGCGTGGCCACGCACGCCTCCAACTCAATCATCAAGTTTGCGGACGACAACAGTGGTAGGCTTGATTACCAACAACGACGAGACGGCCTACAGGGAGGAGGTGAGGGCCCTCGGAGTGTGGTGTCAGGAAAATAACCTCACACTCAACGTCAACAAAACTAAGGAGATGATTGTGGACTTCAGGAAACAGCAGAGGGAACACCCCCCTATCCACATCGATGGAACAGTAGTGGAGAGGGTAGCAAGTTTTAAGTTCCTCGGCATACACATCACAGACAAACTGAATTGGTCCACTCACACAGACAGCATCGTGAAGAAGGCGCAGCAGCACCTCTTCAACCTCAGGAGGCTGAAGAAATTCGGCTTGTCACCAAAAGCACTCACAAACTTCTACAGATGCACAATCGAGAGCATCCTGGCGGGCTGCATCACCGCCTGGTACGGCAACTGCTCCGCCCACAACCGTAAGGCTCTCCAGAGGGTAGTGAGGTCTGCACAACGCATCACCGGGGGCAAACTACCTGCCCTCCAGGACACCTACACCACCCGATGTTACAGGAAGGCCATAAAGATCATCAAGGACAATAACCACCCGAGCCACTGCCTGTTCACCCCGCTATCATCCAGAAGGCGAGGTCAGTACAGGTGCATCAAAGCTGGGACCGAAAGACTGAAAAACAGCTTCTATCTCAAGGCCATCAGACTGTTAAACAGCCACCACTAACATTGAGTGGCTGCTGCCAACACACTGACACTGACTCAACTCCAGCCACTTTAATAATGGGAATTGATGGGAAATGATGTCAAATATATCACTAGCCACTTTAAACAGTGCTACCTAATATAATGTTACATACCCTACATTATTCATCTCATATGCATACGTATATACTGTACTCTATATCATCGACTGCATCCTTATGTAATACATGTATCACTAGCCACTTTAACTATGCCACTTTGTTTACATACTCATCTCATATGTATATACTGTACTCGATACCATCTACTGTATCTTGCCTATGCTGCTCTGTACCATCACTCATTCATATATCTTTATGTACATATTCTTTATCCCCTTACACTGTGTATAAGACAGTAGTTTTGGAATTGTTAGTTAGATTACTTGTTGGTTATTACTGCATTGTCGGAACTAGAAGCACAAGCATTTCGCTACACTCGCATTAACATCTGCTAACCATGTGTATGTGACAAATAAAATTTGATTTGATTTGACATTGGAACACAGCGCATTCAAAATCTGGGGCACTTCCTGTATGAAATTTCATCTTGGTTTCGCCTGCAGCATTAGTTCTGTGGCACTCACAGACAATATCTTTGCAATTTTGGAAACGTCAGAGTGTTTTCTTTCCAAAGCTGTCAATTATATGCATAGTCGAGCATCTTTTCATGACAAAATATCTTGTTTAAAACGAGAATGACGGCCTAGGAACAGTGGGTTAACTGCCTGTTCAGGGGCAGAACGACCTTGTCAGCTCGGGCGTTTGAACTTGCAACCTTCTGTTTACTAGTCCAACACTCTAACCACTAGGCTACCCTAACCACTAGGCTACAAGGCCTCAAGGCCAGACAGATTACCAGGACGCATACTTGGAGCATGCACTGATCAGCTGGCAAGTGTCTTCACTGACATTTTCAACCTCTCCCTGACCCAGTCTGCAATACCCACATGATTAAGGCCACCATAGTCCCTATGCCAAAGAACACCTGGTGGTATGTATCAGTCTGTGTTGGTGGGGGCAGACATGGTGGTATGTCTCTGTGTTGGTGTGGACAGACATGGTGGTATGTCTCTGTGTTGGTGGGGACAGACATGGTGGTATGTCTCTGTGTTGGTGGGGACAGACATGGTGGTATGTCTCTGTGTTGGTGGGGACAGACATGGTGGTATGTCTCTGTGTTGGTGGGGACAGACATGGTGGTATGTCTCTGTGTTGGTGGGGACAGGCATGGTGGTATGTCTCTGTGTTGGTGGGGACAGACATGGTGGTATGTTTCCATTGCAGTTAAGAAAAATAAGAGTTAAGAAAATGTTGAACTAAAGTTTAAAAAATAGAAGCGTAAAAATAAAAAACTATAACAAGGCTCTACAGTTCATTCAGGAAGTATTCAGAGCCCTTGAATTTTTCTACCTTTTGTTACGTTACAGCCTTATTCTAAAATTGATTAAATCGCTTTTCTTCCCCCATCAATCTACACACAATACACTCATAATGACAAATCAAAAACTGCCTTTTGGAATTCTTTGCAAATGTATAAAAAAAACTTACTGAAATATCATATTTGCATAAGTATTCAGACCCTTTACTCAGTACTTTATTGAAACACCTTTGGCAGCGATTACAGCCTCAAGTCTTCTTGGCTACGATGCTACAAGCTTGGTACACCTGTATTTGGGGAGTTTCTCCCATTCTTCTCTGCAGATCCTCTCAAGCTCTTTCAAGTTGGATGGGGAGCGTCGCTGCACAGTTATTTATTTCATGTATCTCCAGAGATGTTTGATTGGGTTCAAGTCCAGGCTCTGGCTGGGCCACTCAAAGATATTTAGAGACTGATCCCAAAGCCCCTCCTGCGTTGTCTTGGCTGTGTGCTTAGGGTTGTTGTCCTGTTGGAAAGTGAATCTTCACCCCAGTCTAAGGTCCTGATCGCTCTGAAGCAGGTTTTCATCAAGGATCTCTCTGGACTTTGCCCCGTTCATCTTTCCCTCGATCCCGACTAGTCTCCCAGTCCCTGGTGCTGAAAAACATCCCCACAGCATGATGCTGCCTCCACCATGCTTCACCGTAGGGATGGTGCCAGGTTTCCTCCAAACGTGACGCTTGGCATTCAGGCCAAAGAGTTCAATCTTGGTTTCATCAGACCAGAGAATATTGTTTCTCATGGTCTGAGAGTCCTTTAGGTGCCTTTTGGCAAACTCCAAGCAGGCTGTCATGTCTTTTACTGAAGTGTGGCTTCCGTCTGGCCACTCTACCATAAAGGCCTGATTGGTGGAGTGCTGCAGAGATGGTTGTCTTTCTGAAAGGTTCTCCTATCTCCACAAAGGAACTCTGGAGCTCTGTCAGAGTGACCATTGGGTACTTGGTCACCTCCCTGACCAAGGCCCTTCTCCCCCGATTGCTCAGTTTGGCCGGGTGACCAGCTCTAGGAAGACTCTTGGTGGTTCCAACTTCATCCATTTAAAATTGATGGAGGCCACTGTGTTCTTGGGGACCTTCAATGCTGCAGACATTGTTTCATACCCTTCCTCAGATCTGTGCCTCAACACAATCCTGTCTCGGAGCTCAATTTCGAGTCTCATAGCAAAAGATCTGAATACTTATGTAAATACGGTATTCATATTTTTTGTTTTTAACACATTTGCAAAACAATTCTAAAAACCTGTTTTTGCTTTGTCATAATGGGGTGTTGTGTGTAGATTGATGAGGAACACATTTTTAAAATCAATTTTAGAATAAGTCTGTAACAGGGGGTACCGGTACAGAGTCAAGATGCTGGGGTACAGGTTAGTCAAGATAATTGTTCCGTATATATGCATTGTATATACAGGGGGTACCGGTACAGAGTCAAGATGCTGGGGTACAGGTTAGTCAAGATAATTGTTCTGTATATATGCATTGTATATACAGGGGGTACCGATACAGAGTCAAGATGCTGGGGTACAGGTTAGTCAAGATAATTCTTCTGTACATATGCATTGTATATACAGGGGGTACTGGTACAGAGTCAAGATGCTGGGGTACAGGTTAGTCAAGATAATTGAGGTAATATGTACATGTAGGTAGGGGTAAGGTGACTACGCATAGATAATTAACAGGTTAGTCAAGATAATTGAGGTAATATGTACATGTAGGTAGTCTGCTTAGCCGTTTTATTAGCTGTTCAGCAGTGTTATGGCTTGGGGGTAGAAGATGTTAAGAAACCTTTTGGATTTAGAGTTGGCGCTCCGGTACTGCTTGCAATGTGGTAGCAGAGAGAACTGTCTATGAATCGGGTGGCTGGAGTCTTTGGCAATTTTTAGGGCCTTCCTCTGACACCGCCTGGTATAAAGATCCTGGATGGCAGGAAGCTTGGCCCCAGTGATGTGCTCGGCTGTACGCACTACCCTCTGTAGTGCCTTGCGGTCGGAGGCCAAGCAGTTGCCATACCATGCGGTGATGCAACCAGTCAAGATGCTCTCGATGGTGCAGCTGTAGAACTTCTTTTTTTTTGGTCAACCAGGCATAGGTGAACAGGGAGTACAGGGGGGACTGAGCACGCACCCCTGAGGGCCCCCCGTGTTGAAGATCAGTGTGGCAGATGTGTTATTGCCTACCCTCACCACCTGTGGACGGTCCATCAGGAAGTCCAGGATCCAGTTGCAGAGGGAGGGGTTTAGTCCCAGGGTCCTTAGCTTAGTGATGAGCTTTGTGGGTACTATGGTGTTGAACGCTGAGCTGTAGTCAGTGAACAACATTCTCACATAAGGTGTTCCTTTTGTCCAGGTGGGAAAGGGCAGTGTGGAGGGTAATAGAGATTGCATCATCTGTGGAGCTATTGGGGCGGTATGCAAATTGGAGTGGGTCTAGGGTGTCTGGGATGATAGCTGGAGGACTAGTTAGTCTATTGGCTTGTCAGTATTGGCAGTGTGTATCTCCCATCCCGTCCCTGCAGCCAAGCGGTGAACTAAAGACTAAAGACTCTTACGTAATCCTACTAAATTGAAACGGTGACGGAGAGAGAGAGGGTAGAGAACAGGGTTTATTTAAGAATGGGAATCAGCTTAGAGACTTCAAAGCTACTAATACAGAAGCAGTATGTGATGTGTGTGGGATTATAGAGAGAGACGTCAAACAATGACAATGAGAATATATTACAGCATCGTCCTCCTCTCTCTATTTCATCTGCCACTCTGCACGAGTGGCTCTGTGCCATGGTTCCTTCCTGCTTTCAGTCAAAATTCTTCAAAAAAGGAATAGTAGTGGTGTGTACGCTGGTGTGTACGCTGGTGTGTATGCTGGTGTGTACGCTGGTGTGTACGCTGGTGTGTACGCTGGTGTGTACGCTGGTGTGTATGGTGGTGTGTATGGTGGTGTGTATGGTGGTGTGCATGCTGGTGTGTATGGTGGTGTGTATGCTGGTGTGTATGCTGGTGTGTATGGTGGTGTGTATGGTGGTGTGTATGCTGGTGTGTATGGTGGTGTGTATGGTGGTGTGTATGGTGGTGTGTACGGTGGTGTGTACGGTGGTGTGTACGGTGGTGTGTACGGTGGTGTGTACGGTGGTGTGTATGCTGGTGTGTATGCTGGTGTGTACGGGGGTGTGTACTCTGGTGTGTACGGGGGTGTGTACGGTGGTGTGTACGCTGGTGTGTACGGTGGTGTGTACGGTGGTGTGTACGGTGGTGTGTATGGTGGTGTGTACTCTGGTGTGTACTCTGGTGTGTACTCTGGTGTGTATGGGGGTGTGTATGGTGGTGTGTATGGTGGTGTGTATGGTGGTGTGTATGGTGGTGTGTACGGGGGTGTGTACAGTGGTGTGTACGCTGGTGTGTACGGTGGTGTGTACGCTGATGTGTACGGTGGTGTGTACGCTGATGTGTACGGTGGTGTGTACAGTGGTGTGTACAGTGGTGTGTACAGTGGTGTGTACGCTGGTGTGTACGGTGGTGTGTATGGTGGTGTGTATGGTGGTGTGTACAGTGGTGTGTACAGTGGTTATATGTGTGTGTGCCTGTGTTTATTCCAGGTCCTCGTTGTGTCAGTAGCAGCTTGTTCCCTCAGGCTGGAGGACTGTGGCTGATTCCTATTACTGAATGGTCACCTAACCAGGAATCCTGCGCTGTCATGAAACTATGTATGTGTGTAGCTATGGTTTAGCCCTCCAGGACCACTACAACCATCTGGTTGTCCCTGCTGGAACCATCAAAGCTTCCTCAAATCAAGGCCTGTATTCGCTAAATGTCTCAGAGTAGGAGTGCTGATCTGAGATCAGGTTCCTCCTGTTCATATAATCTAGTTTGTTATGATCTAAAAGGAAAAACTGATCCTAGATCACCACCTCTTGTAATTACAACCACCTGGTCCCTGGTGGACCCAACCAACATAAGCTCCCCAGCTCACAGTATGAGACCCAGAGAAAAGGCTTTATCTTATAAAGACCATAGAGCTAATTCTTTCATTCTTCGACTTTCTCTCATAACGCCATTATCGAATCCCAGAAATCCCTTCCCCTTGTTCAGTCTTTTACAACTAAATGTTAAAGTAGTTCCTCACTCTTGTTTTGTTTTAACTCTGTATTCTATTCTACATTGACTCAAAATGTTGTCCCCTAACTTGTCTTCTTGAAAAACCAATCAAGGAATAGTAGAATCAGAAGAACTGTCATGTTGAATTGAAGTGATGAATCACACTGACTGTGCTGCTGCTTTCACAGCTGGATTGGAAATCAGGCCATTTTATGTGACGTATGCATTTCATCCCAGATATGGTGTCAGTACAAAATTATAACGTGTCGGATGGGATTGGATCCCTTGAACATGAGTCACGGAGGATGAGGAAAGGATTTAGGACATGTTTGGTTTCTGTAGAAGATGAATCATAAGCAGGTTGAAATCAGGATGGTTTTTGAAGCCAAAATCAGACAGAGGAAATCACATTTTGGAAAGTAGAACACATGCAGCACTTGTCTGACTGACACCAAACTCCCAAGTCCTCCTGACCTTATTCACCTTATTTAAGAACCCAGAAACAAAACAATGTCCGAACGTTCTGTTTTGTGGAGAACATCCGCGTACTTGACATTTTGCGAACGTTAGCTAGCTAGCTCAAAATGCTGTGAGATCATACCGAGAAAAACGTTCAAAGTCGAAAGGCAAGTCTGTGCCACATCAACAGATTATTTATCAGTGGGAGGAAGATATGATGAAATGGCCACATATCGCCTACGAAGACATCTTCAATTATTTTGTCTCGTCTCTTGGTGTAGATGGGGTCACAGACGAGGATCTCCAAAAGCATAGAGGCATATCAATACCTCCACAACGTAAAAAGTTGGACAGGTGCTTATTCACTGTCTTGAGGATGACAACCTGGTGTTCCTCAAAGCAGATGTCCAGCCCAGTCAGAGCAAAACACACCATCATTCTGCCTGGGTTCTTGTATCATCTGTCGGCACGGTGGAGACTGCAGGGTGTTCATGTGTTGCAATGCAGGGGAATCACGCAGTTGCAATACTATGGAAGGTAGCTAGCTCGCTGGCTTTTTTAATGATTAGCCTTTGTATGACTGATATGTTTGACATTAGCTAGTTACTTCGCTAGCTAGCTACTTGTGATGATACCATATCACTGACCAGAACTGATAACGTTAACTATTACATCATGCAGGTTAATGGTTTAAATGGCTCTGTCACGCCCTGAGCATAGTTTGCTTTGTATGTTTCTATGTTTTGTTTGGTCAGGGTGTGATCTGAGTGGACATTCTATGTTGTATGTCTAGTTTGTCTGTTTCTGTGTTTGGCCTGATATGGTTCTCAATCAGAAGCTGGTGTTAGTCATTGTCTGTGATTGGGAACCATATTTAGGTAGCCTGTTTTGTCATTGTGGGTTATGGGTGATTGTCTATGTTATGTTGCTTGTTAGCACAGTGTTTGATTAGCGTCACGGTTGTCACTTTGTTGTTTTGTAGTGTTCAGTTTTTCCATTAAAATGACAAACACTTACCACGCTGCGTTTGGGTCCGATCCCTGTTACTCCTCTACAGACGGAGAGGAGGAAATCTGCCGTGACAGGTTCATTGTATAAGTATATCAGTCTAATCACAAATGGCAAAGAGAGAGCATCAGAATCACGGTGAGTTTTACAATCAAATAGGAAATGACCAACATGACATAAACCTACTAGTTAAAAGGAGACTATGTAAACTAGTCAGCTGTGAACACCATGTAAACAAGTATTCTGTACTGTAATTGACTATTCTAACAGTAGTGTTTTGTTGACGGTGCAGAATGCTGTGTATGGAGGATTGACCGGGGTATCCTGTACAGATGAGCAAGGCCAGTGGAACTCTGGGACGCAGCGGGATTTAGCTCCAAAAAGGTTGAGCGAGATCTGTTTCACACGTCACAAACCACGTGACGAGTTCTCTGACAGCACGCCGGCCGCTTCTCCATCTCTAACTCCTGTTCTCTGACAGCACGCCGGCCGCTTCTCCATCTCTAACTCCTGTTCTCTGACAGCACCCCAGGCGCTTCTCCATCTCTAACTCCTGTTCTCTGACAGCACCCCAGGCGCTTCTCCATCTCTAACTCCTGTTCTCTGACAGCACCCCAGGCGCTTCTCCATCTCTAACTCCTGTTCTCTCACAGCACCCCGGCCGCTTCTCCATCTCTAACTCCTGTTCTCTGACAGCACCCCGGCCGCTTCTCCATCTCTAACTCCTGTTCTCTGACAGCACCCCGGGCGCTTCTCCATCTCTAACTCCTGTTCTCTGACAGCACCCCAGGCGCTTCTCCATCTCTAACTCCTGTTCTCTGACAGCACCCCAGGCGCTTCTCCATCTCTAACTCCTGTTCTCTGACAGCACGCCGGCCGCTTCTCCATCTCTAACTCCTGTTCTCTGACAGCACCCCGGGCGCTTCTCCATCTCTAACTCCTGTTCTCTGACAGCATCCCGGCCGCTTCTCCATCTCTAACTCCTGTTCTCTGACAGCACGCCGGCCGCTTCTCCATCTCTAACTCCTGTTCTCTGACAGCACCCCGGCCGCTTCTCCATCTCTAACTCCTGTTCTCTGACAGCACCCCGGGCGCTTCTCCATCTCTAACTCCTGTTCTCTGACAGCACCCCGGGCGCTTCTCCATCTCTAACTCCTGTTCTCTGACAAACTCACCAACGTGAAGCTGGTGGATGGGGTTCCTCAGCTGAAACCTAATAGAACCCATGGGCACTACCTGCAGGTGATGCAAACTGCTTGTCTGGGCTCCATCCGAGCAGGTTATTAATGTGCCTTATGATGTGAACTTCTGTGCTTCTGTGCTGATGTTATCCCTAAACTGAAGGCATTCCATTTCACACATGTTGCCAAGGATTGTAGATGAGTTCCAGTCAGGCAGACTAATTGTGTGCTCCAAATATGTTCATCTATGTGGTATCTAGGTGCCTAATACTTCTGTGTTTTTAAATAGTTCCAATATTTTGTGCCTTTGTAAAGCTCTCTGTCAGCTCTACCTTATTATCTAAGCACAACTCTTGATTCGTGTCTTTTTTAGTCTTGCATAGATCTCTTCATATGCACATTTTCCTGATTATATTTGCATAATTCTTGGTGTTCTTTTATATCTTGCCTTGTACAGCTGTCTTCATACATGTTTATCTAATGCCTACAGATAATGCCTTATGATTTAGGAATATTGTACCTTGTATAGTTCTTTCTTTTCATATGGGACTTCATGAACTTATCTAACGGTAAATGACTTACTTTTTATAATAACTTTTTATTTTAGTCTACATGGTAAATATTTTCTTCTTCTTGAATGCACTGTTGGTTAAGGGCTCGTAAGTAAGCATTTCACAGTAAAGTCTACACTTGTTGTATTCGGCGCATGTGTCACGGCTGGCTGAAGGAAGCGTACATTTTAACTTTATTTAAAAATGACGCCGACAAAACGAAGAACAAAAAACCAAACCGTGAAGCTTTGGGCTATGTGCCCTGAACAAAGACAAACCGTGAAGCTTTGGGCTATGTGCCCTGAACAAAGACAAACCGTGAAGCTTTGGGCTATGTGCCCTGAACAAAGACAAACCATGAAGCTTTGGGCTATGTGCCTGAACAAAGACAAACCGTGAAGCTTTGGGCTATGTGCCCTAAACAAAGACAAACCGTGAAGCTTTGGGCTATGTGCCCTGAACAAAGACAAACCGTGAAGCTTTGGGCTATGTGCTCTGAACAAAGACAAACCGTGAAGCTTTGGGCTATGTGCCCTGAACAAAGACAAACCGTGAAGCTTTGGGCTATGTGCCCTGAACAAAGACAAACCGTGAAGCTTTGGGCTATGTGCCCTGAACAAAGACAAACCGTGAAGCTTTGGGCTATGTGCCCTGAACAAAGACAAACCGTGAAGCTTTGGGCTATGTGCCCTGAACAACTACAAAGTTAACTTCCCACAAAACAGGGGGGAAAAGAGTACCTAAGTATGGTTCTCAATCAGAGACAACGATAGACAGCTGTCCCTGATTGAGAACCATACCAGGCCAAGACATAGAAATACAAAACATAGAAAAAAGGAAATAGAATGCCCACCCTAGTCACACCCTGGCCTAACCAAAATAGAGAATAAAAAGCCTCTATTGCCAGGGCGTGATAGCATGTGACAAACAAATACATTTAAACTCAGTTTTTCACAATTCCTGACATTTAATCCTAGTAACAATTCCAGGTTTTAGGTCAGTTAGGATCACCACTTCATTTTAAGAATGTGAAAATGTAATAGTAGAGAGTGATTTATTTCAGCTTTTATTTCTTTAATCACATTCTCAGTGGGGCATAAGTTTACATACACTCAATTAGTATTTGGTAGCATTGCCTTTAAATTGTTTAACTTGGGTAAAACGTTTCGGGTAGCCTTCCACAAGCTTCCCACAATACGTTGGGTGAATTTTGGCCCATTCCTCTTGACAGAGCTGGTGTAACTGAGTCAGGTTTGTAGGCCTCCTTGCTTGCACATGTTTTTTTTTCAGTTCTGCCTACACATTTTCTATAGAATTGAGGTCGGGTTTTGTGATGGCTACTCCAATACCTTGACTTTGTTGTCCTTAAGCCATTTTACCACAACTTTGGAAGTATGCTTGGGGTCATTGTCCATTTGGAAGACCCATTTGCGACCAAGCTTTAACTTCCTGACTGATGTCTTGAGATGTTGCTTCAATATATCCACAGAATTTTCGATTCTCATGATGCTATTTTGTGAAGTGCACCAGTCCCTCCAGCAGCAAATCACCCCCACAACATGATGCTGCCACCCCCGTTCTTCACAGTTAGCATGGTGTTCTTCGGCTTGCAAGCCTCCCCCTTTTTCCTCCAAACATAACGATGGTCATTATGGCCAAACAGTTATACATTTGTTTCATCAGACCAGAGGACATTTCTCCAAAAAGTACAATCTTTGTCCCCATGTGCAGTTGCAAACTGTATCCTGGCTCTTTTATGGCGGTTTTGGAGCAGTGGCTTCTTCCTTGCTCAGCGGCCTTTCAGGTTATGTCGATATAGGACTTGTTTTACTGTGGATATAGATACTTTTGTACCTGTTTCCTCCAGAATCTTCACAAGGTCCTTTGATGTTGTTCTGGGATTGATTTGCAATTTTCACACCAAAGTACGTTCATCTCTAGGAGACAGAACGCGTCTCCTTCCTGAGCGGTATGACGGCTGCATGTTCACATGGTGTTTATTCTTGCGTACTATTGTTTGTACAGATGAACGTGATACCTACAGACGTGGTACCTACGGACATTGCTCCCAAGGATGAACCAGACTTGTGAAGGCCTACATTTTTTTTCTGTATTGGCAGATTTCTTTTGATTTTCACATGATGTCAAGCATCCCCTTACCCAACATAAAATGCCTGATCTGCCAGTTATTGTGGCATCCCCTTACCCAACATAAAATGCCTGATCTGCCAGTTATTGTGGCATCCCCTTACCCAACATAAAATGCCTGATCTGCCAGTTATTGTGGCATCCCCTTACCCAACATAAAATGCCTGTTTTATGTGAATCCATGTTTGAAAAGTTGTGAGAAGCGATACTGAGTTAGTTAGCTAGCTAATTGGGAACTATTTCCCGGCAATGCTTAACCGGAAGTCCACCACAAAAAAAAACTAGAAAGACCCCGCCCATATTTCCATTGAAATTAGGTGAATAGTCTGGAAAGGCTCCTTGATGTTGTAGATGCAGGGAGCTGCACTTTTTTACTGATTGGCTGTCCTCTGTGTCTTTCTCATGAAACACAGCCACACACAGCCCCCGAGCGCCACTGCCTTCCATGACAACGGTTAGATGTTCAAATCCAGATAACGAGAGGTCTCAACCTCCCAGGAAAGAAAACAACTTGGAGAGAACCAATCAAAACTCAAGACTATTTCTGTGCGAATACTGCATTTACAACAGACTCCTGTGCAGACCAGTGTGTCACAGACCAGTTGTGTCCCAGCTGTCACAGTGTACCACGTGAGTTGCGTGAGACAGGTTAATGCAGAACGTCCTCACTGCCAAATCATTCTGGTGTGTAGTCAACCATTCTAAAGATCAGAAATGGCCCTAGATTCTAGCATTCCTGTCACGTTCTGACCTTTATTTTCCTTGGTTTTGTCTTTATTTAGTATGGTCAGGGCGTGAGTTGGGGTGGGCAGTCTATGTTTTGTGTTTCTATGTTTCTGTTTCGGCCTAGTATGGTTCTCAATCAGAGGCAGGTGTCGTTAGTTGTCTCTGATTGAGAATCATACTTAGGTAGCCTGGGTTTCACTGTTGGTTTGTGGGTGTTTGTTTCCTGTGTCAGTGTTTGTGCCACACGGGACTGTTTCGTTTATATTCACTTTGTTATTTTGTATTCTGTCGTGTTCAGTTTATATTATTAAAACATGGACACTTACCACGCTGCGTTTTGGTCCTATCCCTGTTACTCCTCTTCAGAAGAAGAGGAAATCTGTCATTACAGAAACACCCACCACAAAAGGACCAAGCGGCGTGGTAATGGGCAGCAGCAGCAGCGAAGTCAGGATTTCTGGACATGGGAGCGAGATCTGGACTGTGTCACTACTTGGGAGGAGATAGACAGGTGGGCGGTCGACCCTGGGAGAGTGCCGGAGCCCGCCTGGGATTCTCTGGAGCAGTGTGAGGGATACCGGCGAATGGAGTCAGCACGGCGGTGCGGTAGGAAGCCCGAGAGGCAGCCCCAAAAATGTCTTGGGAGGCACACAGGGAGTGTGGCGAAGCCAGGTAGGAGACCTGCGCCAACTTCCTGTGCTTACCGGAGAGCGAGAGAGACCGGGCAGGCACCGTGTTATGCTGTGGAGCGCACGGTGTCCCCGGTGCGGGTGCATAGCCCGGTGCGGTACATTCCAGCTCCTCGTATCGGCCGGGCTAGAGTGGGCATCGAGCCAGGTGCCATGAAGCCGGCTCTACGCTTCTGGTCTCCAGTGCATTTCCTTGAGCACAGGCTACGGGGAGCATTCAACCAGGTAAGGTTGGGCAGGCTCGGTGCTCAAGAGCTCCAGTGTGCCTGCGCGGTCCGGTCTATCCAGTGCCGGTGGCAGCCCCCCGCACCAGGCTGCCTCTCCGTCTTCTGCCTACAGGGTCTCCCGCCTGTCCAGGACTGCCAGAGCCTTCCTCCTCTCCAGCGCTGCCAGAGTCTCCCGTCTGCCCAGAGCTGCTAGAGTCTCCCGTCTGCCCAGAGCTGCTAGAGTCTCCCGTCTGCCCAGAGCTGCTAGAGTCTCCCGTCTGCCCAGAGCTGCTAGAGTCTCCCGTCTGCCCAGAGCTGCTAGAGTCTCCAGTCTGCCCTGAGCTGCTAGAGTCTCCAGTCTGTCCTGAGCTGCTAGAGCCGCCAGTCTGTCCTGAGCTGCTAGAGCCGCCAGTCTGTCCTGAGCTGCTAGAGCCGCCAGTCTGTCCTGAGCTGCTAGAGCCGCCAGTCTGTCCTGAGCTGCTAGAGCCGCCAGTCTGTCCTGAGCCGTCAGTCAGCCAGGAGCTGTCAGAGCTCTGGAGGGGGAGGGGGGGGGGGGGGGGTACTGTCACGTTCTGACCTTTTGTTTTGTCTTTATTTAGTATGGTTTTGGTCCGATCCCTGTTACTCCTCTTCAGAAGAAGAGGAAATCTGTGGTTACAATTCCAAGCATTCACTACAGTCACAATAGCCAGGAGGTAACCTGCAGAAGAGAGAGGAAATGAAAGAGAGGAAACAGAGGAGAAAGTGAATGGAGGGGAGCGACTGTGGAAGAGATAGTCTGTAAAGAGACAATAGAGGTCAGAGGCTCATGGCTTGTCTTGTGTTTTTCTGTCCTGTCATAGAGAGAGAGAGAGAGAGATCCTTGAATTTGTGAAAGAGCGGGAGAACGAGAGAGAGAAAAGAGAGGCCAAGAAAAAAAGGGAGAGATGGCGAGGAAGAGAGAGAAAGAGACAGGATTTCAATTTCCTCTTTTGAAGAATTGTGACTGAAAGCAGGAAGGAACCATGGCACAAAGTCACTTCCTCCGCAGGCACCTCCTCTTTACCAGAAACACAGCAGAGAGTAGAACACTATCGCGATTCCAGTCAATGAAACCTCACTCTCTTAAAATAACACAAGTCTAATATAACGTGATACATGATTATAATGTGTATTGTTGCTATTACTATTTTACTGCTAGTGGATAGACTCACTCTTTTTACTCAAAACCATATGCCACTAGTCACTAAAGGCATATCACAGTTTCTTCTGTGCTTGTTATGTGTCATGTAATCAGAGAAAGTCACTCATTATTTTTAATTTTAGCATTACCTGTCTGCACTAGTCACTATAGGACTACTTCCCTAACTACGGATACCTTTGACCCCGATGGTGTTAAAGCTGTGACCCTTGAACCTGCCTCTCAGACATGGTAACATTCCCTCACCTTATGACTGGTTAACGGGCCTCAGATGTGACCTTGTTACCACCCTGCAGACACGCACGCGCACGCACACACACACGCACACGCACACGCACACGCACACGCACACACACACACAAGACACCATTCTGTATATTTCTGGCCCTTCTTTGGAAACTGTGTTAACAACCCTCCAGGTGAGCTTCAATGCCATACAACTCTCCTTCCGTGGCCTCCAACTGCTCTTAAATACAAGTAAAACTAAATGCATGCTCTTCAACAGATAGCTGCCTGCACCTGCTCGCCCGTCCAGCATCACTACTCTGGACGGTTCTGACTTAGAATATGTGGACAACTACAAATACCTGGGTGTCTGGTTAGACTGTAAACTCTCCTTCCAGGCTCACATCAAACATCCCCAATCCAAAGTTAAATCTAGAATTGGCTTCCTATTTCGCAACAAAGCATCCTTCACTCATGCTGCCAAACATACCCTTGTAAAACTGACCATCCTACCAATCCTCGACTTCAGCGATGTCATTTACAAAATAGCCTCCAATACTCTACTCAATAAATTGGACGCAGTCTATCACAGTGCCATCCGTTTTGTCACCAAAGCCCCATATACTACCCACCACTGCGACCTGTATGCTCTCGTTGGCTGGCCCTCGCTTCATACTCGTCGCCAAACCCACTAGCTCCATGTCATCTACAAGACCCTGCTAGGTAAAGTCCCCCCTTATCTCAGCTTGCTGGTCACCATAGCATCTCCCACCTGTAGCACACGCTCCAGCAGGTATATTTCTCTAGTCACCCCCAAAACCAATTCTTTCTTTGGCCGCCTCTCCTTCCAGTTCTCTGCTGCCAATGACTGGAACGAACTACAAAAATCTCTGAAACTGGAAACACTTATCTCCCTCACTAGCTTTAAGCACCAGCTGTCAGAGCAGTTCACAGATTACTGCACCTAAATCTATAATTTAGCCCAAACAACTACCTCTTTCCCTACTGTATTTATTTATTTATTTTTGCTCCTTTGCACCTTTCTCTACTTTGCACATTCTTCCACTGCAAATAAACCATTCCAATGTTTTACTTGCTATATTGTATTTACTTTTCTACTGTATTATTGACTGAATGTTTGTTTATTCCATGTGTAACTCTGTGTTGTTGTATGTGTTGAACTGCTTTGCTTTATCTTGGCCAGGTCGCAATTGTAACTGAGAACTTGTTCTCAATTTGCCTACCTGGTTAAATAAAGGTGAAACAAAATACAATTAAAATAAACACACACGCCATTGGCGTCTCCGAACTCCCTAATTGGTCTATTAAGTGGGACCGGGGCGGGAGTGTTTGATCTGTGTGGCTAAGCGCCTGTCAATCGAATGCGATTACACCCTCCCCCTTGCGCTTCTCACTCGTTCTTCACATTCGATGTGAGACAGACAACACAAACACACGTTGATCAGGCTGCAACCGTGTGCTTTCGGATGAGCGCCGAAGAACGGTTCTCACACAGTATGACAGGATGTAGCAGTGACGAGCGAAAGAAGAAGACAAGCTTGTGATAGAGTGCGATGTGACAGAGGGCCGGAGGTGTAGCCTAGATATGAGAGTGACCAGAGCAAGGACAGGCACAGAAGCAGATGGTAGCGCGAGTACCCACGGCAGGTTATAACGACAGCACCACGGCTGGCGATTCTATCCTGATTTACCGCTTTATGCATATGCTCCAAAAGCTTTTTTCTTGATGCAACACTGTATTTTTACGCACCAACCTAACTCTGACTGACACGGTTCAGAGACTTTTGCACATAGGGAAAAACGGAAAGAAAGAGGATAGAATGGTGAGCCAAAACGACTGCTCGGTGAAGGTCTCTTTAAGGTAAGCCCCTCAGTGATCCTGAAAGCCCACTCAAAGATTTCTGCCGACCTTTGCAGAGCGCATTGTGTGTCTTGTCTGTCTCTGTGTCTCTGTTCCCGGTCTATTCATTAATCGATTCCCTAACATGTGCGCCCAAGAAGTATTCACGGTATTATTTAGCGCTCCATATGTGGACTATAGTAGACTAATAACTGCGTTATTATCAGTACAGTTAGAGAATGTGCCTTGTTTTTGCCACGTTCCATTTGCCTACACACAGCAGATAATGCAACTCACGAGCGAGCATGTCTTCATATAGGTGTAGGGTTAAGTAGATCAGTCATGTTATTATGCTGTTGGGCTTAATAGTAATGGTTGATAATCATGGTGGTTGTGTCATTCTGAAAGCCCAGTTATCCAGGTGCGGGCGCGGTATCCATGGGGCGTTTCTGTCAGTCACAATAATATCACATTTTGTCCATGTGAGGTCTCCATGCCATGCATTGGTTGCTATTATTGCATTATGTTGTAGTCGTTACATTGTTACAACATCATTGCTTTCCCTCAACTCGCACCAGACGTTGCAGAAATGTGCTTCGGTTAAGTCGGAGAATCACAAAGAGATGGAGGTGATGCACTTCCTCAAAGCAATGTCCTTCACATTTACCCAGCTGCCTTTGTTGAGAATACAACCTGAAGGCATGGAGGCATGGGACTGGGGTGTGAGGAAATGAGGTTATTGATGAATATTGGACATGATTGCTGATACATGTTTGCACCATAGGTGGGTATTATAAATCACAGTATCGGCTATCACCCACCTTTGTTAGACCTTTATGATGTAGCTAAGTGGATGTAGAATACATAGCACACAGTACTAGTGATGTGAGGAGGCATGACTTCAGTAATTGTATGTGAGTACTGTATTCTCATTCTCTGTCTGTGTATTGTTGCGCGCGCTAACCGAGTCGCAGCCAGCCTGCTCAGCCCGGTAGTGTGTCTGTCCATTGTCTAACAGTCTCCGGGGGGTGGGTCAGGGCAGTGAAAAAATGGTGCAGCCACCCTTTGAAGTCAACCATGATATTGATGGCCCCATTTCCCCAGCTGGTGCCCCATGTGTGGTTGGTGTTGGTAACAAGGCTTGTAGCCTGTAGTCACTGTATGTTCCAAATGGCACCCTATTCCCTATGCAGTAAGGTAGGGCTCATAGGGCTCTGGTCAAAAGTAGTGCGCAATGTAGTGAATAAGGTGTTATTTGGGATGTAGTCTGTCTGTCTGTTGCCTCCCTTTGTGCTTTGCCAAAATGACATAAAGAGGAAGTAGCTTTAGTTTACATCTTTTCAAATCAGTGAAAATAAGTGGGTGCTGCTGGTTGTTCATTGTTCATCTGTTGTTCATATTGGGAAGTTGGCCTGCTGTAGAGTGGGGTCATAGGTCACAGGGTTAGGGTTAGTGGGGTCATAGAGTTAGGGTTAGTTGGCCCGCTGTAGAGTGGGGTCATAGGTCACAGGGTTAGGGTTAGTTGGCCCGCTGTAGAGTGGGGTCATAGGTCACAGGGTTAGGGTTAGTTGGCCCGCTGTAGAGTGGGGTCATAGGTCACAGGGTTAGGGTTAGTTGGCCTGCTGTAGAGTGGGGTCATAGGTCACAGGGTTAGGGTTAGTTGGCCTGCTGTAGAGTGGGGTCATAGGTCATAGAGTTAGGGTTAGTGGGGTCATAGGTCACAGAGTTAGTTGGCCCGCTGTAGAGTGGGGTCATAGGTCATAGGGTTAGTTGGCCCGCTGTAGAGTGGGGGTTGGCCCGCTGTAGAGTGGGGTCATAGGTCATAGGGTTAGTTGGCCCGCTGTAGAGTGGGGTCATAGGTCATAGGGTTAGTTGGCCCGCTGTAGAGTGGGGTCATAGGTCACAGGGTTAGTTGGCCCGCTGTAGAGTGGGGTCATAGGTCACAGAGTTAGTTGGCCTGCTGTAGAGTGGGGTCATAGGTCACCGCTGTAGAGTGGGGTCATAGGTCATAGGGGTTGGCCCGCTGTAGAGTGGGGTCATAGGTCATAGAGTTAGTTGGCCCGCTGTAGAGTGGGGTCATAGGTCACAGAGTTAGTTGGCCCGCTGTAGAGTGGGGTCATAGGTCACAGGGTTAGTGGGGTTAGTTAGTTGGCCTGCTGTAGAGTGGGGTCATAGGTCATAGGGTTAGAGTAGGCCCGCTGTAGAGTGGGGTCATAGGTCACAGGGTTAGTTGGCCTGCTGTAGAGTGGGGTCAGGTAGTTAGTTGGCCCTCTGTAGAGTGGGGTCATAGGTCACAGAGTTAGTTGGGCTGTAGAGTGGGGTCATAGGTCACAGAGTTAGTTGGCCCGCTGTAGAGTGGGGTCATAGGTCATAGGGTTAGTTGGCCCGCTGTAGAGTGGGGTCATAGGTAGGTCAGTTAGGGTTAGTTGGCCCGCTGTAGAGTGGGGTCATAGGTCACAGAGTTAGGGTTAGTTGGCCCGCTGTAGAGTGGGGTCATAGGTCAGAGTTAGTTGGTCAGTGGGGTCATAGGTCATAGAGTTAGGGTTCATAGGGGTTAGTTGGCCCGCTGTTGAGTGGGGTCATAGGTCAGTTGGCCCGCAGAGTTAGGGGTTAGTTGGCCCGCTGTAGAGTGGGGTCATAGGTCAGAGCGACTTACAAATTGGAGGTCACATAGTTAGTTGGGCCCGCTGTAGAGGGTTAGGGTTAGGTCATAGAGTTAGTTGGCCAGAGTTAGTTGGCCCGCTGTAGAGTGGGGTCATAGGTCACAGAGTTAGTTGGGCTGTAGAGTGGGGTCATAGGGAGAGTGGGGTCATAGGTCCTGCTGGGGTCATAGGTCATAGAGTTAGTTGGCCCTCTGTAGAGTGGGGTCATAGGTCACAGAGTTAGTTGGCCCGCTGTAGAGTGGGGTCATAGGTCACAGAGTTAGTTGGCCCGCTGTAGAGTGGGGTCATAGGTCATAGAGTTAGTTGGCCTGCTGTAGAGTGGGGTCATAGGTCATAGGGTTAGTTGGCCCGCTGTAGAGTGGGGTCATAGGTCATAGAGTGGGGGTCATAGAGTTAGTTGGCCCGCTGTAGAGTGGGGTCATAGGTCATAGAGTTAGTTGGCCCGCTGTAGAGTGGGGTCATAGGTCAGTGGGGTCATAGGGGTTAGTTGGCCCGCTGTAGAGTGGGGTCATAGGTCACAGAGTTAGTTGGCCCGCTGTATAGTGGGGTTAGGGGTTAGTTGGCCCGCTGTAGAGTGGGGTCATAGGTCACAGAGTTGGCCCGCTGTTGGGGTCATAGGGAGTTAGTTGGGCTGTAGAGTGGGGTCATAGGTCATAGAGTTAGAGTGGGGTCATAGGTCACAGGGTTAGTTGGCCCGCTGTAGAGTGGGGTCATAGGTCTGTAGAGTGGGGTCATAGGTCACAGGGTTAGTTGGTTAGTTGGCCCGCTGTAGAGTGGGGTCATAGGTCATAGGGTTAGTTGGCCCGCTGTAGAGTGGGGTCATAGGTCACAGAGTTAGTTGGGTCGCTGTAGAGTGGGGTAGGTCAGAGATCACAGGGTTAGTTGGCCCACTGTAGAGTGGGGTCATAGGTCATAGAGTTAGTTGGCCCGCTGTAGAGTGGGGTCATAGGTCACAGAGTTAGTTGGCCCGCTGTAGAGTGGGGTCATAGGTCATAGAGTTAGTTGGCCCGCTGTAGAGTGGGGTCATAGGTCACAGAGTTAGTTGGCCCGCTGTAGAGTGGGGTCATAGGTCATAGGGTTAGTTGGCCCGCTGTAGAGTGGGGTCATAGGTCATAGGGTTAGTTGGCCCGCTGTAGAGTGGGGTCATAGGTCACAGAGTTAGTTGGCCCGCTGTAGAGTGGGGTCATAGGTCACAGAGTTAGTTGGCCCGCTGTAGAGTGGGGTCATAGGTCACAGAGTTAGTTGGCCCGCTGTAGAGTGGGGTCATAGGTCATAGGGTTAGTTGGCCCGCTTAGAGTGGGGTCATAGGTCCAGGGTTAGCTGTAGAGTGGGGTCATAGGTCACAGAGTTAGTTGGCCCGCTGTAGAGTGGGGTCATAGGTCACAGAGTTAGTTGGCCTGCTGTAGAGTGGGGTCATAGGTCACAGAGTTAGTTGGCCTGCTGTAGAGTGGGGTCATAGGTCACAGGGTTAGTTGGCCCGCTGTAGAGTGGGGTCATAGGTCTAGGGTTAGTTGCCCGCTGTAGAGTGGGGTCATAGGTCATAGAGTTAGTTGGCCCGCTGTAGAGTGGGGTCATAGGTCATAGAGTTAGTTGGCCCGCTGTTGGTTGGCCCGCTGTAGAGTGGGGGTCATAGGGGGTCATAGTGGGGTCACAGAGTTAGTTGGCCCGCTGTAGAGTGGGGTCATAGGTCACAGAGTTAGTTGGCCCGCTGTAGAGTGGGGTCAGAGTGCTGTAGAGTGGGGGGTCAGAGTTAGGTCACAGAGTTAGTTGGCCCGCTGTAGAGTGGGGTCATAGGTCATAGAGTTAGTTGGCCCGCTGTAGAGTGGGGTCATAGGTTCACAGAGTTAGTTGGCCCGCTGTAGAGTGGGGTCATAGGTCACAGAGTTAGTTGGCCCGCTGTAGAGTGGGGTCATAGGAGAGTTAGGGGGTCATAGGTCATAGGTTAGTTAGTTGGCCCGCTGTAGAGTGGGGTCATAGGTCACAGAGTTAGTTGGCCCGCTGTAGAGTGGGGTCATAGGTCATAGGGTTAGTTGGCCCGCTGTAGAGTGGGGTCATGGCTGTAGAGTGGGGTCATAGGTCATAGGTCACAGGGAGTTAGAGTTAGTGGGGGGTTAGTTGGCCCGCTGTAGAGTGGGGTCATAGGTCATAGGTCATAGAGTTAGTTGGCCTGCTGTAGAGTGGGGTCATAGGTAGAGTGGGGTCAGAGACAGAGGGTTAGTTGGCCCGCTGTAGAGTGGGGTCATAGGTCACAGAGTTAGTTGGCCCGGGTTAGCTGGGTCATAGGTCATAGGGAGTTAGTTGGCCCGCTGTAGAGTGGGGTCATAGGTCACAGAGTTAGTTGGGGAGAGTAGGGTGGGGTCATAGGCCAGGGGTCATAGGAGTTAGTTGGCCGCTGTAGAGTGGGGGGTCACAGGGTTAGGTCATAGAGTGGGGTTAGGTCACAGGGTTAGGGTTAGTTGGCCCGCTGTAGAGTGGGGTCATAGGTCATAGGTCACTGTAGAGTTAGTTGGCCCGCTGTAGAGTGGGGTCATAGGTCATAGGGTTAGTTGGGTTAGAGTGGGGTCATAGGTCATAGGGTTAGTTGGCCCGCTGTAGAGTGGGGTCATAGGTCACAGAGTTAGTTGGCCCGCTGTAGAGTGGGGTCATAGGTCATAGGGTTAGTTGGCCCGCTGTAGAGTGGGGTCATAGGTCATAGAGTTAGTTGGCCCGCTGTAGAGTGGGGTCATAGGTCACAGGGTTAGTTGGCCCGCTGTAGAGTGGGGTCATAGGTCACAGAGTTAGTTGGCCCGCTGTAGAGTGGGGTCATAGGTCACAGAGTTAGTTGGCCTGCTGTAGAGTGGGGTCATAGGTCACAGAGTTAGTTGGCCCGCTGTAGAGTGGGGTCATAGGTCATAGGGTTAGTTGGCCCGCTGTAGAGTGGGGTCATAGGTCATAGAGTTAGTTGGCCCGCTGTAGAGTGGGGTCATAGGTCATAGAGTTAGTTGGCCCGCTGCAGAGTGGGGTTATAGGTCATAGAGTTAGTTGGCCCGCTGTAGAGTGGGGAGTCACAGAGTGGGGTCATAGTTAGTTGGCCCGCTGTCAGTGGGGTCATAGGTCACAGGGTTATAGAGTGGGGTCATAGGTCACAGAGTTAGTTAGTTAGGTCACAGAGTTAGTTGGCCCGCTGTAGAGTGGGGTCATAGGTCACAGAGTTAGTTGGCCCGCTGTAGAGTGGGGTCATAGGTCATAGAGTTAGTTGGCCCGCTGTAGAGTGGGGTCATAGGTCACAGAGTTAGTTGGCCCGCTGTAGAGTGGGGTCATAGGTCATAGAGTTAGTTGGCCCGCTGTAGAGTGGGGTCATAGGTCAGAGTTAGTTAGTTGGCCCGCTGTAGAGAGTGGGGTCATAGAGTGGGGTCAGGTAGAGTTAGTTGGCCCGCTGTAGAGTGGGGTCATAGGTCACAGAGTTAGTTGGCCCGCTGTAGAGTGGGGGGTCACAGAGTTAGTTAGGGGTTCTGTAGAGTGGGGTCATAGAGTTAGTTGGCCCGCTGTAGAGTGGGGTCATAGGTCACAGAGTTAGTTGGCCCGCTGTAGAGTGGGGTCATAGGTCAGTTGGCCCGCTGTAGAGTGGGGTTAGGTCATAGGGTTAGTTGGCCCGCTGTAGAGTGGGGTCATAGGTCACAGAGTTAGTTGGCCCGCTGTAGAGTGGGGTCATAGGTCACAGAGTTAGTTGGCCCATAGGTCTGTAGAGTGGGGTCATAGGTCACAGAGTTAGTTGGCCCGCTGTAGAGTGGGGTCATAGGTCACAGAGTTAGTTGGCCCTGTAGAGTGGGGTCTGTAGAGTGGGGTCAGTGGGGTAGGTCATAGAGTTAGTTGGCCCGCTGTAGAGTGGGGTTAGGTCATAGAGTTAGTTGGCCCGCTGTAGAGTGGGGTCATAGGTCATAGAGGTCAGTGGGGTCATAGAGTTAGTTGGCCCGCTGTAGAGTGGGGTCATAGGTCACAGAGTTAGTTGGGCTGTAGAGTGGGGTCATAGGTCACAGAGTTAGTTGGCCTGCTGTAGAGTGGGGTCATAGGTCACAGAGTTAGTTGGCCCGCTGTAGAGTGGGGTCATAGGTCATAGAGTTAGTTGGCCCGCTGTAGAGTGGGGTCATAGGTCATAGAGTTAGTTGGCCCGCTGTAGAGTGGGGTCATAGGTCATAGAGTTAGTTGGCCCGCTGTAGAGTGGGGTCATAGGTCATAGGGTTAGTTGGCCCGCTGTAGAGTGGGGTCATAGGTCATAGAGTTAGTTGGCCCGCTGTAGAGTGGGGTCATAGGTCACAGAGTTAGTTGGCCCGCTGTAGAGTGGGGTCATAGGTCACAGAGTTAGTTGGCCCGCTGTAGAGTGGGGTCATAGGTCACAGAGTTAGTTGGCCCGCTGTAGAGTGGGGTCATAGGTCATAGAGTTAGTTGGGCTGTAGAGTGGGGTCATAGGTCATAGAGTTAGTTGGCTGGGCCGTAGAGTGGGGTCATAGGTCTAGAGTTAGTTGGCCCGCTGTAGAGTGGGGTCATAGGTCACAGAGTTAGTTGGCCTGTAGAGTGGGGTCATAGGTCTGTAGAGTGGGGTCAGGTAGGTCTGTAGAGTGGGGTCATAGGTTAGAGTTAGTTGGCCCGCTGTAGAGTGGGGTCATAGGTCACAGAGTTAGTTGGCCCGCTGTAGAGTGGGGTCATAGGTCATAGGTCAGTGGGTCAGGGGTTAGTTGGCCCGCTGTAGAGTGGGGTCATAGGTCATAGAGTTAGTTGGCCCATAGGTCTGTAGAGTAGAGTGGGGTCATAGGTCATAGGGTTAGTTGGCCCGCTGTAGAGTCATAGGTGGGGTAGGCCCGCTGTAGAGTGGGGTCATAGGTCATAGAGTTAGTTGGCCCGCTGTAGAGTGGGGTCATAGGTCATAGAGTTAGTTGGCCCTGTAGGTGGGGCTGTAGAGTGGGGTCATAGGTCATAGAGTTAGTTGGCCCGCTGTAGAGTGGGGTCATAGGTCATAGGGTTAGTTGGCCCGCTGTAGAGTGGGGTCATAGGTCATAGAGTTAGTTGGCCCGCTGTAGAGTGGGGTCATAGGTCATAGAGTTAGTTGGCCCGCTGTAGAGTGGGGTCATAGGTCATAGAGTTAGTTGGCCCGCTGTAGAGTGGGGTCATAGGAGAGTTAGTTGGCCCGCTGTAGAGTGGGGTCATAGGTCACAGAGTTAGTGGCCCGCTGTAGAGTAGAGTTAGTTGGCCCGCTGTAGAGTGGGGTCATAGGTCACAGAGTTAGTTGGCCTGCTGTAGAGTGGGGTCATAGGTCATAGAGTTAGTTGGCCCGCTGTAGAGTGGGGTCATAGGTCATAGAGTTAGTTGGCCCGCTGGGGTCATAGAGTGGGGTCATAGGTCATAGAGTTAGTTGGCCCGCTGTAGAGTGGGGTCATAGGTCATAGAGTTAGTTGGCCCGCTGTAGAGTGGGGTCATAGGTCATAGGGTTAGTTGGCCCGCTGTAGAGTGGGGTCATAGGTCACAGGGGTCAGAGTGGGGTCATAGGTCACAGGGTTAGTTGGCCCGCTGTAGAGTGGGGTCATAGGTCATAGAGTTAGTTGGGCTGTAGAGTGGGGGGGTCATAGAGTTAGTTCACAGAGTGGGGTCATAGGTCATAGTTAGTTGGCCCGCTGTAGAGTGGGGTCATAGGTCATAGAGTGGGGTTCAGTTAGGCCCGCAGTGGGGTCATAGGTCATAGGGTTAGTTGGCCCGCTGTAGAGTGGGGTCATAGGTCACAGAGTTAGTTGGCCCGCTGTAGAGTGGGGTCATAGGTCACAGAGTTAGTTGGCCCGCTGTAGAGAGGGGTCATAGGTCACAGAGTTAGTTGGCCCGCTGTAGAGTGGGGTCATAGGTCATAGGTTAGTTGGCATTGTTTGGCCCGCTGTAGAGTGGGGTCATAGTGGGGTCATAGGTTAGTTAGTTGGCCCGCTGTAGAGTGGGGTCATAGGTCACAGAGTTAGTTGGCCCGCTGTAGAGTGGGGTCATAGGTCACAGTTGGGGTAGAGTGGGGTCATAGGTCATAGGGTGGGCTCGCACAGAGTGGGGTTAGTTGGCCCGCTGTAGAGTGGGGTCATAGGTCATAGAGTTAGTTGGCCCGCTGTAGAGTGGGGGGGTCATAGGGTTAGTTGGCCCGCTGTAGAGTGGGGTCAGGTAGAGGTCAGAGTGGGGTCATAGGGGTTAGTTGGCCCGCTGGGGTCATAGGTCACAGGGGGTTGGCCCGCTGTAGAGTGGGGTCATAGGTCAGAGTTAGTTAGGGTTAGTTGGCCCGCTGTTGAGTGGGGTCATAGGTCAGGGTTAGGGTTAGGGTTAGTTGGAGCTTAGAGTGGGGTCATAGGTCACAGAGTTAGGGAAGTTGGCCTGCTGTAGAGTGGGGTCATAGGTCATAGAGTTAGTTGGGTTAGAGTGGGGTCATAGGTCACAGAGTTAGTTGGCCCGCTGTAGAGTGGGGTCATAGGTCATAGGGTTAGTTGGCCCGCTGCCAGAGTGGGGTCATAGGTCATAGAGTTAGTTGGGCCCGCTGGAGTGGGGTCATAGGTCACAGAGTTATAGGTCATAGGAGGGTTAGTTGGCCCGCTGTAGAGTGGGGTCATAGGTCACAGAGTTAGTTGGCCCGCTGTAGAGTGGGGTCATAGGTCATAGGGTTAGTTGGCCCGCTGTAGAGTGGGGTCATAGGTCATAGGGTTAGTTGGCCCGCTGTAGAGTGGGGTCATAGGTCACAGGGTTAGTTGGCCGCTGTAGAGTGGGGCTGTCACAGAGTTAGAGTGGGGTCATAGGTCAGAGTTAGTTGGCCTGCTGTAGAGTGGGGTTAGTTGGCCCGCTGTAGAGTGGGGTCATAGGTCATAGAGTTAGTTGGCCCGCTGTAGAGTGGGGTCATAGGTCACAGAGTTAGTTGGCCCGCTGTAGAGTGGGGTCATAGGTCACAGAGTTAGTTGGCCCGCTGTAGAGTGGGGTCATAGGTCATAGAGTTAGTTGGCCCGCTGCAGAGTGGGGTTATAGGTCATAGAGTTAGTTGGCCCGCTGTAGAGTGGGGTCATAGGTCACAGAGTTAGTTGGCCCGCTGTCGAGTGGGGTCATAGGTCATAGGGTTAGTTGGCCCGCTGTAGAGTGGGGTCATAGGTCATAGGGTTAGTTGGCCCGCTGTAGAGTGGGGTCATAGGTCACAGGGTTAGTTGGCCCGCTGTAGAGTGGGGTCATAGGTCATAGGGTTAGTTGGCCCGCTGTAGAGTGGGGTCATAGGTCACAGAGTTAGTTGGCCTGCTGTAGAGTGGGGTCATAGGTCACAGAGTTAGTTGGCCCGCTGTAGAGTGGGGTCATAGGTCATAGGGTTAGTTGGCCCGCTGTAGAGTGGGGTCATAGGTCATAGAGTTAGTTGGCCCGCTGCAGAGTGGGGTCATAGGTCATAGAGTTAGTTGGCCCGCTGCAGAGTGGGGTCATAGGTCACAGAGTTAGTTGGCCCGCTGTAGAGTGGGGTCATAGGTCACAGAGTTAGTTGGCCCGCTGTCGAGTGGGGTCATAGGTCACAGAGTTAGTTTTCCCGCTGTAGAGTGGGGTCATAGGTCACAGAGTTAGTTGGCCCGCTGTAGAGTGGGGTCATAGGTCACAGAGTTAGTTGGCCCGCTGTAGAGTGGGGTCATAGGTCATAGAGTTAGTTGGCCCGCTGTAGAGTGGGGTCATAGGTCATAGAGTTAGTTGGCCCGCTGTAGAGTGGGGTCATAGGTCATAGAGTTAGTTGGCCCGCTGTAGAGTGGGGTCATAGGTCACAGAGTTAGTTGGCCCGCTGTAGAGTGGGGTCATAGGTCACAGAGTTAGTTTTCCCGCTGTAGAGTGGGGTCATAGGTCACAGAGTTAGTTGGACCGCTGTAGAGTGGGGTTATAGGTCACAGGGTTAGGGTTAGTTGGCACGCTGTAGAGTGGGGTCATAGGTCACAGAGTTAGGGGAAGTTGGCCTGCTGTAGTTTGGGGTTATAGGTCATAGAGTTAGGGTTAGTGGGGTCATAGATCACAGAGTTAGTTGGCCCGCTGTAGAGTGGGGTCATAGGTCATAGAGTTAGTTGGCCCGCTGTAGAGTGGGGTCATAGGTCACAGGGTTAGTTGGCCCGCTGTAGAGTGGGGTCATAGGTCATAGAGTTAGTTGGCCCGCTGTAGAGTGGGGTCATAGGTCACAGGGTTAGTTGGCCCGCTGTAGAGTGGGGTCATAGGTCATAGGTCACAGAGTTAGTTGGCCCGCTGTAGAGTGGGGTCATAGTAGGTTCATGCTCTACAACATCTACATCAACATCTACAACATCCGCAGAGTACGACCCTGCCTCACACAGGAAGCGGCGCAGGTCCTAATCCAGGCACTTGTCATCTCCCGTCTGGATTACTGCAACTCGCTGTTGGCTGGGCTCCCTGCCTGTGCCATTAAACCCCTACAACTCATCCAGAACGCCGCAGCCCGTCTGGTGTTCAACCTTCCCAAGTTCTCTCACGTCACCCCGCTCCTCCGCTCTCTCCACTGGCTTCCAGTTGAAGCTCGCATCCGCTACAAGACCATGGTGCTTGCCTACGGAGCTGTGAGGGGAACGGCACCTCAGTACCTCCAGGCTCTGATCAGGCCCTACACCCAAACAAGGGCACTGCGTTCATCCACCTCTGGCCTGCTCGCCTCCCTACCACTGAGGAAGTACAGTTCCCGCTCAGCCCAGTCAAAACTGTTCGCTGCTCTGGCCCCCCAATGGTGGAACAAACTCCCTCACGACGCCAGGACAGCGGAGTCAATCACCACCTTCCGGAGACACCTGAAACCCCACCTCTTTAAGGAATACCTAGGATAGGATAAAGTAATCCTTCTCACCCCCCCTTAAAAGACTTAGATGCACTATTGTAAAGTGGCTGTTTCACTGGATGTCATAAGGTGAAAGCACCAATTTGTAAGTCGCTCTGGATAAGAGCGTCTGCTAAATGACTTAAATGTAAATGTAAATAGGTCACAGAGTTAGTTGGCCTGCTGTAGAGTGGGGTCATAGGTCATAGAGTTTGTTGGCCCGCTGTAGAGTGGGGTCATAGGTCATAGGTCACAGAGTAAGGGTTAGTTGGCCCGCTGTAGAGTGGGGTCATAGGTCACAGAGTTAGGGTTAGTTGGCCTGCTGTAGAGTGGGGTCATAGGTCATAGAGTTTGTTGGCCCGCTGTAGAGTGGGGTCATAGGTCATAGGTCACAGAGTAAGGGTTAGTTGGCCCGCTGTAGAGTGGGGTCATAGAGTTAGGGTTAATTGGCCCACTGTAGAGTGGGGTAAAGATCACAGGGTTAGTTGGCCCGCTGTAGAGTGGGGTCAAAGGTCACAGAGTTAGGTTTAGTTGGCCCGCTGTAGATTGGGGTCATAGCTCACAGGGTTAGGGTTAGTTGGCCCGCTGTAGAGTGGGGTCATAGGTCACAGGGTTAGGGTTAGTTGGCCCGCTGTAGAGTGGGGTCATAGGTCACAGGGTTAGGGTTAGTTGGCCCGCTGTAGAGTGGGGTCATAGGTCACAGAGTTAGGGTTAGTTGGCCCGCTGTAGAGTGGGGTCATAGGTCACAGAGTTAGTTTTTTTTTGCCCGCTGTAGAGTGGGGTCATAGGTCACAGAGTTAGGGTTAGTTGGCCCGCTGTAGAGTGGGGTCATAGAGTTAGGGTTAGTTGGCCCGCTGTAGAGTGGGGTCATAGAGATAGGGTTAATTGGCCCACTGTAGAGTGGGGTCAAGATCACAGGGTTAGTTGGCCCGCTGTAGAGTGGGGTCAAAGGTCACAGAGTTAGGTTTAGTTGGCCCGCTGTAGATTGGGGTCATAGCTCACAGGGTTAGGGTTAGTTGGCCCGCTGTAGAGTGGGGTCATAGGTCACAGGGTTAGGGTTAGTTGGCCCGCTGTAGAGTGGGGTCATAGGTCACAGAGTTAGGGTTAGTTGGCCCGCTGTAGAGTGGGGTCATAGGTCACAGAGTTAGGGTTAGTTTGCCCGCTGTAGAGTGGGGTCATAGGTCACAGAGTTAGGGTTAGTTGGCCCGCTGTAGAGTGGGGTCATAGGTCACAGAGTTAGGGTTAGTTGGCCCACTGTAGAGTGGGGTCATAGGTCACAGAGTTAGGGTTAGTTGGCCCGCTGTAGAGTGGGGTCATAGGTCACAGGGTTAGGGTTAGTTGGCCAGCTGTAGAGCGGGGTCATAGGTCACAGAGTTAGGGTTAGTTGGCCCGCTGTAGAGTGGGGTCACAGAGTTAGGGTTAGTTTGCCCGCTGTAGAGTGGGGTCATAGGTCACAGAGTTAGGGTTAGTTGGCCCGCTGTAGAGTGGGGTCACAGGGTTAGGGTTAGTTGGCCCGCTGTAGAGTTGGGTCACAGGGTTAGGGTTAGTTGGCCCGCTGTAGAGTGGGGTCACAGGGTTAGGGTTATTTGGCCCGCTGTAGAGTGGGGTCATAGGTCACAGGGTTAAGGTTAGTTGGCCCGCTGTAGGGTGAGGTCACAGGGTTAGGGTTAGTTCGCCTACTTCAGGGTGATGTCACAGGGTCAAGGTTAGTGGGCCCACTTTAGGTTGGGGTCACAGGCCGCAGGTAGCCTAGTGGTTAGAGCATTAGGCCAGTACCCGAAAGTTGACAAGATAAAAATCTGTCGTTCTGCACCTGAGCAACGCAGTGTTCCCCAGGCGCCGAAGATGAGGGGGTGGGTTAATGCAGAAGACACATTTCAGTTGAATGCATTCAGTTGTACAACTGACTAAACCAAATCAAAGTTTATTTGTCACGTGCGCCAAATACAACAGGTGTAGACCTTACAGTGAAATGCTTACCTACAGGCTCTAGCCAATAGTGCGAAAAGGTATTAGGTGAACAATAGGTAAGTAAAGAAATAAAACAACAGTAAAAAGACAGTGAAAAATAACAGTAGCGAGGTTATAAAAGTAACGAGACTACATACAGACACCGGTTAGTCAGGCTGATTGAGGTAGTATGTATATGTAGATATGGTTCAAGTGATGCATATATGATGACAGAGAGTGGCACAATGCAGAAAGCCCGGTTAGCCAACGTGCGGGAGCACTGGTTGGTCGGCCCAATTGAGGTAGTATGTACATGAATGTATAATTAAAGTGACTATGCATATATGATAAACAGAGAGTAGCAGCAGCGTAAAAAGAGGGGTTGGGGGAGGGGGCACACAATGCAAATAGTCCGGGAGGCCATTTGATTACCTGTTCAGGAATCTTATGGCTTGGGGGTAAAAACTGTTGAGAAGCCTTTTTGTCCTAGACTTGGCACTCCGGTACCGCTTGCCATGCGGTAGTAGAGAGAACAGTCTATGACTAGGGTAGCTGGGGTCATTGACTATTTTTAGGGCCTTCCTCTGACACCGCCTGGTGTAGAGGTCCTGGATGGCAGGCAGCTTAGCCCCAGTGATGTACTTTGCCGTATGCACTACCCTCTGTAGTGTCTTGCGGTCAGAGGCCGAACAATTGCCGTACCAGGCAGTGATGCAACCATGCTCTCGATGTTGCAGCTGTAGAACCTTTTGAGGATCTCAGGACCCATGCCAAATCTTTTAGTATCCTGAAGGGGAATAGGCTTTGTCGTGCCCTCTTCATGACTGTCTTGGTGTGTTTGGACCATTCTAGTTTGTTGTTGATGTGGACACCAAGGAACTTGAAGCTCTCAACCTGCTCCACTACAGCCCCGTCGATGAGAATGGGGCGTGCTCGGTCCTCCTTTTCCTGTAGTCCACAATCATCTCCTTAGTCTTGGTTACGTTGAGGGACAGGATGTTATTCTAGCACCAACCGGTCAGGTCTCTGACCTCCTCCCTATAGGCTGTCTCGTCGTTGTCGGTGATCAGGCCTACCACTGTTGTGTCGTCTGCAAACTTAATGATGGTGTTGGAGTCGTGCCTGGCCATGCAGTCGTGGGTGAACAGGGAGTACAGGAGGGGACTGAGCACGCACCCCTGTGGAGCTCCAGTGTTGAGGATCAGCATGGCATATGTGTTGCTACCACCTGGGGGCGGCCTGTCAGGAAGTCCAGGTTCCAGTTGCAGAGGGAGGTGTTTAGTCCCAGGATCCTTAGCTTGGTGATGAGCTTTGAGGGCACTGGTGTTGTACGCTGAACTGTAGTGAATGAATAGCATTCTCACATAAGTGTTCGAACCTTGAAAGCGGCAGCTCTACCCTTTAGCTCAGTGCGAATGTTGCCTGTAGTCCATGGCTTCTGGTTGGAGTATGTATGTACAGTCACTGTGGGGACGACGTCCTCGATGCACTTATTGGTAAAGCCAGTGACTGATGTGGTTTACTCCTCAATGCCATCGGAAGAATCTCTGAACATGTTCCAGTCTCTGATAGCAAAACAGTCCTGTAGTTTAGCATCTGCTTCATCTGACCACTTTTTTATAGACCGAGTCACTGGTGCTTCCTACTTTAATTTTAGCTTGTAAGCAGGAATCAGGAGGATAGAATGGTGGTTGGATTTACCAAATGGAGGGCGAGCTTTGTACTCGTCTCTGTGTGTGGAGTACAGGTGATCTAGAATTTTTGAACATGTTGATAGAAATTTGGTAGAACTGAATAGATATCCCCCTTTCCCTTTACTAATGATTTGTTGAACTGGCCACAAACTGACTGTGGTGATAGATGCATGCTTTATTCTCTTCTTCTTTGTGTGATCCGATCGCTGTGTGTGTGTGTTTATTTACTCTGTTCCTAATGGGTGGCACTGAAAGCAGCATTAGTAGGGACAGGAAGTGGGGACTGAAGCATATAAACAAAGACACGGATCAAGATGACTTCCTGTGGTTCTCGATGGATGGTTTCCTAACGACAGGGAGACTAATCCTGGGAACACCAGCACCACTGATAACAGATCATGAATGGATGGCGTGTAATTGCTCCCACATTTCTAGTCAGAATTATGTTCTGCAGTTAAGGGACTGGGAGTGTGTTAAGACCACAGCCTTGGGAGTGTGTTAAGACCACAGCCTTGGGAATGTGTTAAGACCACAGCCTGGGTTTGATTGGTGTGTGTGTTGACGAAGGAAGGCGATGACAGCCAAACAAAGTCAAGAAACTCACCACCCTGATCTATAGATCAGAACTGACCCCCTCTCCTCTCCTCCCTGGTCTATAGATCAGACCTGACCACCTCTCCTCTCCTCCCTGGTCTATAGATCAGACCTGACCCCCTCTCTTCCCTGGTCTATAGATCAGACCTAACCCCTCTACTCCCTGGTCTATAGATCAGACCTGACCCCCTCTCTTCCCTGGTCTATAGATCAGACCTGACCCCCTCTCTTCCCTGGTCTATAGATCAGACCTGACCCCCTCTCTTCCCTGGTCTATAGATCAGACCTGACCCCTCTCTTCCCTGGTCTATAGATCAGACCTGACCCCCTCTCTTCCCTGGTCTATAGATCAGACCTAACCCCCTCTCTTCCCTGGTCTATAGATCAGACCTGACCCCCTCTCCTCCCTGGTCTATAGATCAGAACTGACCCCCTCCCTCTCCTCCCTGGTCTATAGATCAGACCTGACCCCCTCTCTTCCCTGGTCTATAGATCAGAACTAACCCCCCTCTCCTCCATGGTCTATAGATCAGACCTGACCCCCTCTCTTCCCTGGTCTATAGATCAGACCTGACCCCCTCTCTTCCCTGGTCTATAGATCAGACCTAACCCCTCTCTTCCCTGGTCTATAGATCAGACCTGACCCCCTCTCTTCCCTGGTCTATAGATCAGACCTAACCCCCTCTCCTTCCTGGTCTATAGATCAGACCTGACCCCCTCTCCTCCCTGGTCTATAGATCAGACCTGACCCCCTCTCTTCCCTGGTCTATAGATCAGACCTGAACCCCTCTCTTCCCCGCTGTAGAGTGGGGTCATAGGTCACAGAGTTAGTTTTTTTTTGCCCGCTGTAGAGTGGGGTAATAGGTCACAGAGTTAGGGTTAGTTGGCCCGCTGTAGAGTGGGGTCATAGAGTTAGGGTTAGTTGGCCCGCTGTAGAGTGGGGTCATAGAGATAGGGTTAATTGGCCCACTGTAGAGTGGGGTCAAGATCACAGGGTTAGTTGGCCCCCTGTAGAGTGGGGTCAAAGGTCACAGAGTTAGGTTTAGTTGGCCCGCTGTAGATTGGGGTCATAGCTCACAGGGTTAGGGTTAGTTGGCCCGCTGTAGAGTGGGGTCATAGGTCACAGGGTTAGGGTTAGTTGGCCCGCTGTAGAGTGGGGTCATAGGTCACAGAGTTAGGGTTAGTTGGCCCGCTGTAGAGTGGGGTCATAGGTCACAGAGTTAGGGTTAGTTTGCCCGCTGTAGAGTGGGGTCATAGGTCACAGAGTTAGGGTTAGTTGGCCCGCTGTAGAGTGGGGTCATAGGTCACAGAGTTAGGGTTAGTTGGCCCACTGTAGAGTGGGGTCATAGGTCACAGAGTTAGGGTTAGTTGGCCCGCTGTAGAGTGGGGTCATAGGTCACAGGGTTAGGGTTAGTTGGCCAGCTGTAGAGCGGGGTCATAGGTCACAGAGTTAGGGTTAGTTGGCCCGCTGTAGAGTGGGGTCACAGAGTTAGGGTTAGTTTGCCCGCTGTAGAGTGGGGTCATAGGTCACAGAGTTAGGGTTAGTTGGCCCGCTGTAGAGTGGGGTCACAGGGTTAGGGTTAGTTGGCCCGCTGTAGAGTGGGGTCACAGGGTTAGGGTTAGTTGGCCCGCTGTAGAGTGGGGTCACAGTGTTAGGGTTATTTGGCCCGCTGTAGAGTGGGGTCATAGGTCACAGGGTTAAGGTTAGTTGGCCCGCTGTAGGGTGAGGTCACAGGGTTAGGGTTAGTTCGCCTACTTCAGGGTGATGTCACAGGGTCAAGGTTAGTGGGCCCACTTTAGGTTGGGGTCACAGGCCGCAGGTAGCCTAGTGGTTAGAGCATTAGGCCAGTACCCGAAAGTTGACAAGATAAAAATCTGTCGTTCTGCACCTGAGCAACGCACTGTTCCCCAGGCGCCGAAGATGAGGGGGTGGGTTAATGCAGAAGACACATTTCAGTTGAATGCATTCAGTTGTACAACTGACTAAACCAAATCAAAGTTTATTTGTCACGTGCGCCAAATACAACAGGTGTAGACCTTACAGTGAAATGCTTACCTACAGGCTCTAGCCAATAGTGCGAAAAGGTATTAGGTGAACAATAGGTAAGTAAAGAAATAAAACAACAGTAAAAAGACAGTGAAAAATAACAGTAGCGAGGTTATAAAAGTAACGAGACTACATACAGACACCGGTTAGTCAGGCTGATTGAGGTAGTATGTATATGTAGATATGGTTCAAGTGATGCATATATGATGACAGAGAGTGGCACAATGCAGAAAGCCCGGTTAGCCAACGTGCGGGAGCACTGGTTGGTCGGCCCAATTGAGGTAGTATGTACATGAATGTATAATTAAAGTGACTATGCATATATGATAAACAGAGAGTAGCAGCAGCGTAAAAAAGAGGGGTTGGGGGAGGGGGCACACAATGCAAATAGTCCGGGAGGCCATTTGATTACCTGTTCAGGAATCTTATGGCTTGGGGGTAAAAACTGTTGAGAAGCCTTTTTGTCCTAGACTTGGCACTCCGGTACCGCTTGCCATGCGGTAGTAGAGAGAACAGTCTATGACTAGGGTAGCTGGGGTCATTGACTGTTTTTAGGGCCTTCCTCTGACACCGCCTGGTGTAGAGGTCCTGGATGGCAGGCAGCTTAGCCCCAGTGATGTACTTTGCCGTATGCACTACCCTCTGTAGTGTCTTGCGGTCAGAGGCCGAACAATTGCCGTACCAGGCAGTGATGCAACCATGCTCTCGATGTTGCAGCTGTAGAACCTTTTGAGGATCTCAGGACCCATGCCAAATCTTTTTAGTATCCTGAAGGGGAATAGGCTTTGTCGTGCCCTCTTCATGACTGTCTTGGTGTGTTTGGACCATTCTAGTTTGTTGTTGATGTGGACACCAAGGAACTTGAAGCTCTCAACCTGCTCCACTACAGCCCCGTCGATGAGAATGGGGGCGTGCTCGGTCCTCCTTTTCCTGTAGTCCACAATCATCTCCTTAGTCTTGGTTACATTGAGGGATAGGTTGTTATTCTAGCACCAACCGGTCAGGTCTCTGACCTCCTCCCTATAGGCTGTCTCGTCGTTGTCGGTGATCAGGCCTACCACTGTTGTGTCGTCTGCAAACTTAATGATGGTGTTGGAGTCGTGCCTGGCCATGCAGTCGTGGGTGAACAGGGAGTACAGGAGGGGACTGAGCACGCACCCCTGTGGAGCTCCAGTGTTGAGGATCAGCATGGCATATGTGTTGCTACCACCTGGGGGCGGCCTGTCAGGAAGTCCAGGTTCCAGTTGCAGAGGGAGGTGTTTAGTCCCAGGATCCTTAGCTTGGTGATGAGCTTTGAGGGCACTGGTGTTGTACGCTGAACTGTAGTGAATGAATAGCATTCTCACATAAGTGTTCCGAACCTTGAAAGCGGCAGCTCTACCCTTTAGCTCAGTGCGAATGTTGCCTGTAGTCCATGGCTTCTGGTTGGAGTATGTATGTACAGTCACTGTGGGGACGACGTCCTCGATGCACTTATTGGTAAAGCCAGTGACTGATGTGGTTTACTCCTCAATGCCATCGGAAGAATCTCTGAACATGTTCCAGTCTCTGATAGCAAAACAGTCCTGTAGTTTAGCATCTGCTTCATCTGACCACTTTTTTATAGACCGAGTCACTGGTGCTTCCTACTTTAATTTTAGCTTGTAAGCAGGAATCAGGAGGATAGAATGGTGGTTGGATTTACCAAATGGAGGGCGAGCTTTGTACTCGTCTCTGTGTGTGGAGTACAGGTGATCTAGAATTTTTGAACATGTTGATAGAAATTTGGTAGAACTGAATAGATATCCCCCTTTCCCTTTACTAATGATTTGTTGAACTGGCCACAAACTGACTGTGGTGATAGATGCATGCTTTATTCTCTTCTTCTTTGTGTGATCCGATCGCTGTGTGTGTGTGTTTATTTACTCTGTTCCTAATGGGTGGCACTGAAAGCAGCATTAGTAGGGACAGGAAGTGGGGACTGAAGCATATAAACAAAGACACGGATCAAGATGACTTCCTGTGGTTCTCGATGGATGGTTTTCCTAACGACAGGGAGACTAATCCTGGGAACACCAGCACCACTGATAACAGATCATGAATGGATGGCGTGTAATTGCTCCCACATTTCTAGTCAGAATTATGTTCTGCAGTTAAGGGACTGGGAGTGTGTTAAGACCACAGCCTTGGGAGTGTGTTAAGACCACAGCCTTGGGAATGTGTTAAGACCACAGCCTGGGTTTGATTGGTGTGTGTGTTGACGAAGGAAGGCGATGACAGCCAAACAAAGTCAAGAAACTCACCACCCTGATCTATAGATCAGAACTGACCCCCTCTCCTCTCCTCCCTGGTCTATAGATCAGACCTGACCACCTCTCCTCTCCTCCCTGGTCTATAGATCAGACCTGACCCCCTCTCTTCCCTGGTCTATAGATCAGACCTAACCCCCTCTACTCCCTGGTCTATAGATCAGACCTGACCCCCTCTCTTCCCTGGTCTATAGATCAGACCTGACCCCCTCTCTTCCCTGGTCTATAGATCAGACCTGACCCCCTCTCTTCCCTGGTCTATAGATCAGACCTGACCCCCTCTCTTCCCTGGTCTATAGATCAGACCTGACCCCCTCTCTTCCCTGGTCTATAGATCAGACCTGACCCCCTCTCTTCCCTGATCTATAGATCAGACCTAACCCCTCTACTCCCTGGTCTATAGATCAGACCTGACCCCCTCTCTTCCCTGGTCTATAGATCAGACCTGACCCCCTCTCTTCCCTGGTCTATAGATCAGACCTAACCCCCTCTCTTCCCTGGTCTATAGATCAGACCTGACCCCCTCTCCTCCCTGGTCTATAGATCAGAACTGACCCCCTCCCCTCTCCTCCCTGGTCTATAGATCAGACCTGACCCCCTCTCTTCCCTGGTCTATAGATCAGAACTAACCCCCTCTCCTCCATGGTCTATAGATCAGACCTGACCCCCTCTCTTCCCTGGTCTATAGATCAGACCTGACCCCCTCTCTTCCCTGGTCTATAGATCAGACCTAACCCCCTCTCTTCCCTGGTCTATAGATCAGACCTGACCCCCTCTCTTCCCTGGTCTATAGATCAGACCTAACCCCCTCTCCTTCCTGGTCTATAGATCAGAACTGACCCCCTCTCCTCCCTGGTCTATAGATCAGACCTGACCCCCTCTCTTCCCTGGTCTATAGATCAGACCTGAACCCCTCTCTTCCCTGGTCTATAGATCAGACCTGACCCCCTCTCTTCCCTGGTCTATAGATCAGACCTAACCCCCTCTCTTCCCTGATCTATAGATCAGACCTAACCCCCTCTCCTCCCTGGTCTATAGATCAGACCTAACCCCTTCTCTTCCCTGGTCTATAGATCAGACCTAACCCCCTCTCTTCCCTGGTCTATAGATCATACCTAACCCCCTCTCTTCCCTGGTCTATAGATCAGACCTAACCCCCTCTCTTCCCTGATCTATAGATCAGATCTGACCCCCTCTCTTCCCTGGTCTATAGATCAGACCTAACCCCCTCTCTTCCCTGGTCGATAGATCAGAACTAACCTCCTCTCTTCCCTGGTCTATAGATCAGACCTGAACCCATCTCTTCCCTGGTCTATAGATCAGAACTAACCCCTCTCTTCCCTGGTCTATAGATCAGAACTAACCTCCTCTCTTCCCTGGTCTATAGATCAGACCTGACCCCCTCTCTTCCCTGGTCTATAGATCAGAACTAACCCCCTCTCTTCCCTGGTCTATAGATCAGAACTAACCTCCTCTCTTCCCTGGTCTATAGATCAGACCTAACCCCCTCTCTTCCCTGGTCTATAGATCAGACCTGACCCCCTCTCTTCCCTGGTCTATAGATCAGACCTGACCCCCTCTCTTCCCTGGTCTATAGATCAGAACTAACCCCCCTCTCCACACTCCACAGTCTGTGTGGCCGACAGAGAATCTGTTCATTTCCTGCATGTCTGTTCCAAAACACAGTCAACATTCAGACATCTAATAGCCAACATACAAATAGCCTGTAAACAATGTCTCAGAATAATCACCCAGAATGTCCCTTGTCTGTCTCTGAGGGCTTGATCTAAGGCCTGAGGTTGACAGAGTTGAAGTCGGAAGTTTACATACACCTTAGTCAAATACATTTAAACTCAGTTTTTCACAATTCCTGACATTTAATCCTAGTAAAAATTCCCTGTTTTAGGTCAGTTAGGATCACCACTTCATTTTAAGAATGTGAAATGTCATAATAGTAAGAGAGAATGATTTATTTCAGATTTGATTTCTTTCATCACATTCCCAGTGGTTCAGAAGTTTAAATAAACTCAATTAGTATTTAGTAGCGTTTCCTTTTAATTGTTTAACTTGGGTCAAACGTTTCAGGCAGCCTTCTACAAGCTTCCCACAATAATTTTGGCCCATTCCTCCTGACAGAGCTGGTGTAACTGTGTCAGGTTTGTAGGCCTCCTTGCTCGCACACGCTTTTTCAGGTCTGCACACACATTTTGGGATGGTGTTCTTCGGCTTGCAAGCCTCCCCTTTTCCCTCCAAACATAACGATGGTCTTTATTGCCAAACAGTTCTATTTTTGTTTCATCAGACCAGAGGACATTTCTCCAAAAAGTATGATCTTTGTCCCCATGTGCAGTTGCAAACCGTAGTCTGGCTTATTATGGCGGTTTTGGAGCAGTGGCTTCTTCCTTGCTGAGCGGTCGATATAGGACTCGTTTTACTGTGGATAAAGATACTTTTGTACCTGTTTCCTCCAGCATCTTCACAAGGTCTTTTGCTGTTGTTATGGGATTGATGTGCACTTTTTGCACCAAAGTACGTTCATCTCTAGGAGACAGAATTCGTCTCCTTCCTGAGCGGTATGACGGCTGCGTGGTCCCATGGTGTTTATACCTGCGTACTATTGTTTGTACAGATGAATGTGGTACCTTCACACATTTGGAAATTGCTTTTTTGGATGAACCAGACTTGTGGAGGTCTACCATTTTTTTATGTCCTGGCTGATTTCTTTTGATTTTCTCATGATGTCAAGCAAAGAAACACTGAGTTTGAAGGTAGGCCTTGAAATACATCCACAGGTACACCGCCAATTGAATAAAATGATGTCAATTAGCCTTTCAGAAGCTTCTAAAGCCACAACATAATTTTCTAGAATTTTCCAAGCAGTTTAAAGGCACAGTCAACTTAGTGTATGTAAACTTCTGACCCACTGGAATTGTGATACAGTGAATTATAATTGAAATAATCTGTCAGTAAACAATTGTTGGAGAAATGTCTTGTGTCATGCACAAAGTACATTTCCTAACCGACTTGCCAAAACTATAGTTTGTTAACAAGAAATTTGTGGAGTGGTTGAAGAACGAGTTTTAATGACTCCAACCTAAGTGTATGTAAACTTCTGACTTCAACTGTGTCTCTGAGGGCTTGGTCTAAGACTCTAAGTCCTGATTTTGACAGATGTACAGTACCAGTCAAAGGTTTGGACACACCTACTAATTCCAGGGTTTTTCTAAATGTTCTACTATTTTCTACATTGTAGAATAATAGTGAATATATCAAAACTATGAAATAACTCATATGGAATCATGTAGTAACCACAAAAGTGTTAAACAAATCAAAATAGATTTTATGTTTGAGATTCTTCAAAGTAGCCACCCTTTGCCTTGATGACAACTTTGCAAACTCTTCGCATTCTTTCAACCAGCTTCATGAGGAATGCTTTTCCAACAGTCTTGAAGGAGACCCTCTCCCCCTCCTCTCCACTCTCTTCTCCCAACCATCTCCCCCTCTGTCCCCTGGGGAGCTGAGATAACCCAGGTCTCATGGGGAACTTTCCCTCCTGGAGTAAAGGAACACCTATGTGAGAATGCTGTTCATTGACTAGAGCTCAGCGTTCAACATCCATAGTGCCCATGAAGCTCATCACTAAGCTAAGGACCCTGGGACTAAACACCTCCCTCTGCAACTGGATCCTGGACTTCCTGACGGGCCGCCCACAGTTGGTAAGGGTAGGCAACAACACATCTGCCACGCTGATCCTCAACAGTCGTAGACTGTTCTCTCTGCTACCGCACGGAAAGCGGTACCAGAGCGCCCCGAGGGCCCCCCCCCCATATTTTTGTTACGCTGCTGCTACTCTCTGTTTATTATCTATGCAAAGTCACTATACCTACATGTACATAGTACCTCAATGACCTCGACTAACCGATGCACATTGATGCACATTGACTCTGTACTGGTACCCCCTGTATTTCGCCTCACTTTTGTTATTTTACTGCTGCTCTTTAATTATTTGTTACTTTTATTTTTTATTTTGTTACGTAACACATTTTTTACATAACACTTATTTTTCTTCAAACTGCATTGTTGGTTAAGGGCTTGTAAGTAAGCATTTCACTCTGAGGTCTACACCTGTTGTATTCGGCGCATGTGACAAATGAAATTGGATTTGATGTTCTGTTCCTCTTGTTGTGATGAGGTTGTAAATAGGTTGTTATTAATGGTTTATTATGAAGAATCTGTGATTATGAACAGGAAGGGAAATGGGATCACTGTACCCATGATCTTTGTATGTTGTTGTCACAGAAACACTTTGGCTTACACTTTTGCTCCAGTCTGAACTTGTGTTGTGTGAAATTATTTTCTACTACAAACCTTTTTTTTGCTAGAAACCTTTTTCTTTTTCAAACCTTTTTCTGCTTAACACCTTTTCTCCTTAACACTTTTTCTGCTTAACACTTTTTCTACTTAACATTTTTTCTGCTTAACACCTTTTCTGCTTAACACTTTTTCTACTTAACACTTTTTCTGCTTAACACCTTTTCTGCTTAACACTTTTTCTACTTAACACTTTTTCTGCTTAACACCTTTTCTGCTTAACAACTTTTCTGCTTAATCTTAAATCGACCCTCTACTTTTTCGAACATTCTGTTAAAAATCGCGCAACATTTCAGCGCCCTGCTACTCATTCCAGGAATATAGTATATGCATATGATTAGTATGTGTGGATAGAAAACACTCAGACGTTTATAAAACTGGTTAAATCAGGGCTGTGACTATAACAGAACGTGCGTTTCATCGAAAAGTGCAAGAAAATCTGATCACTGAAAATGGAAATAAATACTTCCAGGAATTGTTCAAAGTGAACCGAATTAAATGAGGCAGAGTTTGCAGTGCCTACAGCTTCCACAGGATGTATAGAGTCTTGTCATTTGATTCGGCTTTGATTCTTGGTCAAACCGAAACAAGGGAACCGATTCCCTCCGGTCTCCGACCGGATGTTTTGGTCGAGCTCTCTCCAAGACATTTATTCGAAACGGACATCTTTAGAAATTACATCGCCTCCTGATGAATTTTATCGCTTATTAACGTGTACTAATACCTAAAGTTGCATTAGAACAGTATTTCGAAGTGTTTTGTGAAAGTTTATCGTCGACTTTTTGAATTTAAAAATTACGTTACGTTATGAAACGCTATTTTTTTCCGTTTATCACACAGTCTTCATAGATCGATATCTAGGCTATATATGGACCGATTTAATCGAAAAAAAAGACCCAATAGTGATTATGGGACATCTAGGAGTGCCAACAAAGAAGATGGTCAAAGGTAATGAATGTTTTATATTTTATTGTGCGGTTTGTGTAGCGCCGAATATGCTAATTATTTTGTTTACGTCCCCTGCGGGTCTTTTGGGGTGTTACATGCTATCAGATAATAGCTTCTCATGCTTTCGCCGAAAAGCATTTTAAAAATCTGACTTGTTGCCTGGATTCACAATGAGTGTAGCTTTAATTCAATACCCTGCATGTGTATTTTAATGAACGTTTGAGTTTTAACTAATACTATTAGCATTTAGCGTAGTGCATTTGCACTTCCAGAGCTCTAGATGTGACGCCTGCGTGCCAGGTAGGAGCAAGTAGTTAACACCTTTTCTGCTTAACACTTTTTCTGCTTCAATCTTATTTCTGCTTCAAACCTTTTTTTTCCTTCACAACAATGGCAATTTGCCCTTGACACAACAGTGAGTTACCTACAATGACACAAACTGGGATCATCAACTAGATTCAGCCGTAGTACGATTTCTTCTTTAGTGGATGTAAACCTAGTTACAGATCATTTGTAGACTGCAAATTGACTGCAAGAACAGATATCAGATAGTCCAACAGATATCAGATAGTCCAACAGATATCAGATAGTCCAACAGATATCAGATAGTCCAACAGATATCAGATAGTCCAACAGACATCAGATAGTCCAACAGATATCAGATAGTCCAACAGATATCATTTTTGACTAAAACATAGTCATTTCAAACCTTGCTTATATTTGTATACGATCACATCTCTCTATTTTGTGTGGGAGTATTTTGGAACAGACTTCCTGAATTATATCCCTTGTAGATGATTTGATGGTGTTTTTACAGCCTTCCTTTTATTTATTTAGATTTTTTTTTCTTTTTACATTGAACCTTTATTTAACTAGGCAAGTCAGTTAATAACAAATTCTTATTTTCAATGATGGCCAAGGAACAGTGGGTTAACTGCCTGGTTTTAGGGGCAGAGCGACAGATTTTTACCTTATCAGCTCGGGGATTCAATCTACCAACCTTTCGGTTACTGACCCAACGCTCTAACCACTAGGCTACTTGCCGCCCCAACACTACAATTTACGTCCAACAATAAACTTTTTTTTTTACTGATAAACCAGCATTTTAAATAGGAATTTAAAAGTATTTGTTTTGGTTTGTGGATGTATGTCCTGTGTAGGCTGTGTGTGTGTCGCGTCTGTTTCCTGTTGACACTGCGTGAACCGTTCACTGGGTCCACAGCCTCCCTAGGGGGGCTGCTTTACGGGCCTCATTCTGGTGGGAACTAGCCGCTGGTCATAATGTCTGTCTGGGTGTTTGTATGTGGGGGAAGAGTAGTGTGTGTATAGTGTATGTGTGTGTGTTAGTGTGAGTCTGTGTTAGTAATGGCGGTTAATGAGAGACTGCCCCCCTGCTCTCATGGTCCGCTCTGTAAGGCCAATAAGTAATAGTTAGCTCCTGTTCAGAGCTGCTCCAGGACAGATACTTCCTGTAATCTCCTGTATAACATGCATCCCTCCCTCCTACCCAGTAAGCCGGGTTGAATGATAAGTTAAATCAAGTGTTCAACGACATAGCTTTCCAGGAAAGGAAACAGGGAAGGATGCAGGGAAGGATGCAATACAATGCTGTGACTAGTGTAGTTAATTACAGTTTTACAAGAGCTGCTGAATGCATTCCCAACATGGCAACAGATCTAGTAACACTATCTTCACGTATTCCCAACAGGGCACCAGATCTAGTAACACTATCTTCACGTATTCCCAACAGGGCACCAGATCTAGTAACACTATCTTCACGTATTCCCAACAGGGCAACAGATCTAGTAACGCTATCTTCACGTATTCCCAACAGGGCAACAGATCTAGTAACACTATCTTCACGTATTCCCAACAGGGCACCAGATCTAGTAACACTATCTTCACGTATTCCCAACAGGGCAACAGATCTAGCAACGCTATCTTCACGTATTCCCAACAGGGCACCAGATCTAGCAATGCTATATTCACGTATTCCCAACAGGGCAACAGATCTAGCAACACTATATTTTTCATCTTCATGGAAGTCACTCTCAGATACACTCTGGTCATTTCCTCCTTACCCTGATCAAATGGTCTCTGACCTCTGACCTCTAACAGTCATTAGTAAAAGTCATTTGACAGGGAGTGTTAAATGAAAGGTTCTGGGTGGAACTGGAACTGGGACGGCCACAGAGACAGAAACAGGACTCCGGATGAGTCAACAAAGCACGGTGCCATTAGTAAAGTAAAGAACAGTAAAGTACAGAACAGAAAAGTACAATAAAGTATAGTATAGAACAGTAAAGTACAGTAAAGTACAGAACAGTAAAGTACAGAACAGTAAAGTACAGAATAGTATAGAACAGTACAGAACAGTAAAGTACAGAATAGTATACAACAGTAATGTACAGAACAGTAAAGAACAGTAAAGTACAGAACAGTAAAGAACAGTAAAGTACAGACCAGTAAAGTACAGAACAGTAAAGAACAGTAAAGTACAGAACAGTAAAGTACAGTAAAGTACAGAATAGTAAAGAACAGTACAGAACAGTCAAGTACAGTCAAGTACAGTAAAGAACAGTAAAGTACAGAACAGTAAAGTACAGTACAGAACAGTAAAGTACAGTAAAGAACAGTAAAGCACAGAACAGTACAGTAAAGTACAGTACAGAACAGTAAAGTACAGAACAGTAAAGTACAGTACAGAACAGTAAAGTACAGTAAAGTACAGTAAAGTACAGAACAGTAAAGAACAGTAAAGTACAGAACAGTAAAGTACAGTAAAGTACAGTACAGACCAGTAAAGAACAGTAAAGTACAGTACAGACCAGTAAAGTACAGTAAAGAACAGTAAAGTACAGAACAGTACAGAACAGTACAGAACAGTAAAGTACAGACCAGTAAAGTACAGAACAGTAAAGAACAGTAAAGTACAGACCAGTAAAGTACAGACCAGTAAAGTACAGACCAGTAAAGTACAGAACAGTAAAGAACAGAACAGTACAGAACATAACAGTACAGAACAGTACAGTACAGGAACAGTAAAGTACAGGACAGTAAAGTACAGTAAAGAACAGAACAGTACAGAACAGTAAAGTACAGAACAGTAAAGTACAGAACAGTAAAGTACAGTAAAGAACAGACCAGTAAAGTACAGTAAAGAACAGTAAAGTACAGAACAGTAAAGTACAGAACAGTAAAGTACAGAACAGTAAAGTACAGTAAAGAACAGTAAAGTACAGAACAGTAAAGTACAGAACAGTACAGAACAGTAAAGTACAGTAAAGTAAAGAACAGTAAAGTACAGAACAGTAAAGTACAGTAAAGTACAGAACAGTAAAGTACAGAACCGTACAGTACAGAACAGTAAAGTACAGAACAGTAAAGTACAGTAAAGAACAGTAAAGTACAGAACAGTAAAGTACAGAACAGTAAAGTACAGAACAGTAAAGTACAGAACAGTAAAGTACAGAACAGTAGTACAAACAGTACCAGAACAGTAAAACAGTAAAGAACAGTGAAGTACAGTAAAGTACAGAACAGTAAAGTACAGTAACATTACAGAACAGTACAGACAGAACAGTAAAGAACAGTAAAGTACAGAACAGTAAAGAACAGTGAAGTACAGTAAAGTACAGTACAGACCAGTAAAGTACAGTAAAGAACAGTAAAGTACAGAACAGTACAGAACAGTAAAGTACAGAACAGTAAAGTACAGTACAGAACAGTAAAGTACAGAACAGTAAAGTACAGACCAGTAAAGTACAGAACAGTAAAGTACAGTAAAGAACAGAACAGTACAGAACAGAACAGTACAGAACAGAACAGTACAGAACAGTACAGTACAGGAACAGTAAAGTACAGGACAGTAAAGTATAGTAAAGAACAGAACAGTACAGAACAGTAAAGTACAGAACAGTAAAGTACAGTACAGAACAGTAAAGTACAGTAAAGAACAGTACAGAACAGTCAAGTACAGTCAAGTACAGTAAAGAACAGTAAAGTACAGAACAGTAAAGTACAGTACAGAACAGTAAAGTACAGTAAAGTACAGTAAAGAACAGTAAAGCACAGAACAGTACAGTAAAGTACAGTACAGAACAGTAAAGTACAGAACAGTAAAGTACAGTACAGAACAGTAAAGTACAGTAAAGTACAGAACAGTAAAGCACAGAACAGTACAGTAAAGTACAGAACAGTAAAGCACAGAACAGTACAGTAAAGTACAGTACAGAACAGTAAAGTACAGAACAGTAAAGTACAGTACAGAACAGTAAAGTACAGTAAAGTACAGAACAGTAAAGAACAGTAAAGTACAGAACAGTAAAGTACAGTAAAGTAAGTACAGACCAGTAAAGAACAGTAAAGTACAGTACAGAACAGTAAAGTACAGTAAAGAACAGTAAAGTACAGAACAGTACAGAACAGTACAGAACAGTAAAGTACAGACCAGTAAAGTACAGAACAGTACAGAACAGTAAAGTACAGACCAGTAAAGTACAGACCAGTAAAGTACAGACCAGTAAAGTACAGAACAGTACAGAACATAACAGTACAGAACAGTACAGTACAGGAACAGTAAAGTACAGGACAGTAAAGTACAGTAAAGAACAGAACAGTACAGAACAGTAAAGTACAGAACAGTAAAGTACAGTAAAGAACAGACCAGTAAAGTACAGTAAAGAACAGTAAAGTACAGTAAAGTACAGAACAGTAAAGTACAGAACAGTAAAGTACAGTAAAGTACAGAACAGTAAAGTACAGAACAGTAAAGTACAGTAAAGAACAGTAAAGTACAGAACAGTAAAGTACAGTAAAGAACAGTAAAGTACAGAACAGTAAAGTACAGTAAAGAACAGTAAAGTACAGAACAGTAAAGTACAGAACAGTAAAGTACAGTAAAGTACAGTAAAGTACAGAACAGTAAAGTACAGAACCGTACAGTACAGAACAGTAAAGTACAGAACAGTAAAGTACAGTAAAGTACAGAACAGTAAAGTACAGAAAAGTACAGAACAGTAAAGAACAGTAAAGTAAAGAACAGTAAAGAACAGTAAAGTAAAGAACAGTAAAGTACAGTAAAGAACAGTAAAGTACAGTAAAGAACAGTAAAGTAAAGAACAGTAAAGTAAAGAACAGTAAAGTACAGTAAAGTACAGAACAGTAAAGTAAATAACAGTAAAGTACAGAACAGTAAAGTAAAGTACAGTAAAGTACAGTAAAGAACAGTAAAGTACAGAACAGTAAAGTACAGTAAAGAACAGTAAAGTACAGAACAGTAAAGTACAGAACAGTAAAGTACAGTAAAGAACAGTAAAGTACAGTAAAGAACAGTAAAGTACAGAACAGTAAATTACAGTACAGACCAGTAAAGAACAGTAAAGTACAGAACAGTAAAGAACAGTGAAGTACAGTAAAGTACAGTACAGACCAGTAAAGTACAGTAAAGAACAGTAAAGTACAGAACAGTACAGAACAGTACAGAACAGTAAAGTACAGAACAGTAAAGTACAGTACAGAACAGTAAAGTACAGAACAGTAAAGTACAGACCAGTAAAGTACAGAACAGTAAAGTACAGTAAAGAACAGTACAGAACAGAACAGTACAGAACAGTACAGTACAGGAACAGTAAAGTACAGGACAGTAAAGTACAGTAAAGAACAGAACAGTACAGAACAGTAAAGTACAGAACAGTAAAGTACAGTACAGAACAGTAAAGTACAGAACAGTAAAGTACAGAACAGTACAGTACAGAACAGTAAAGTACAGAACAGTAAAGTACAGAACAGTAAAGTACAGTAAAGAACAGCCCAGTGAAGTACAGTAAAGAACAGTAAAGTACAGAACAGTAAAGTACAGAACAGTACAGTACAGAACAGTAAAGTACAGAACAGTAAAGTACAGAACAGTAAAGTACAGAACAGTAAAGAACAGTCGAGTAAAGTACAGTAAAGAACAGTAAAGTAAAGAACAGTAAAGTACAGTAAAGTAAAGAACAGTAAAAAGTACAGTAAAGAACAGTAAAGTACAGTAAAGAACAGTAAAGTAAAGAACAGTAAAGTACAGTAAAGAACAGTAAAGTACAGTAAAGAACAGTAAAGTAAAGAACAGTAAAGTACAGAACAGTAAAGTACAGAACAGTATAGAACAGTAATGTACAGTACAGTATAGAACAGTAAAGTACAGTAAAGTACAGACCAGTAAAGAACATTTGAATGTATTCCGTTAGCAGTTTGGATGACAAATTCCCCGTAGATTTTGCTTGACCCACATGTGTTTCGGTGGGTGTGTGTGAGTGTGTTTTGTGTGTGTGTGCGAGGGTGTTCCGATGTTTTGGTGTGTGCGTTTGTTTCTCAGTGGATATGGGGTGTGTATGTCTCTCAAATGTGTTGTGTTAGTGTTGTTGTTAATGAACATTCCTTCGGGTTCATCAGTCGCCCCCCAGAGTGTCTCTGTTGCAGAATAACTTCCTGTTAGGCCGCATGGGCCTCACTTCCTGTTTCTGAAGCTGCTCAGCAACTGTTTCTGGTTCTAGCACAGGCAGTTCTAGCACAGTGCACACATAGCTAGTGTACAAAAGTGAAAGACGCAAAAACTAAACTGAAGAACGGGAAGCATAGAAATTGAGCACATAGAACAGATCTACCGCTTAGACTTGCTTTCAATGAGAATAACATATCTATAACTCACATTTCTATGTGAATTTGCTTCGGTCGCCCAAAAAGTTACATATAGCAGCTTTAAATAGTGATCCATTCTGACAACTGCGTTTGTCGTCACACAGGACCACGTGCTGTGGCACAGGCCGAACATGGGCCGGCAGGCTACATGGAGGTTCCGGGTTGACACAGGCCGAACATGGGCCCGGCAGGCTACATGGAGGTTCCTGGTTGACACAGGCCGAACATGGGCCGGCAGGCTACATGGAGGTTCCTGGTTGACACAGGCCGAATATGGGCCGGCAGGCTACATGGAGGTTCCTGGTTGACACAGGCCGAACATGGGCCCGGCAGGCTACATGGAGGTTCCTGGTTGACACAGGCCGAACATGGGCCGGCAGGCTACATGGAGGTTCCTGGTTGACACAGGCCGAACATGGGCCGGCAGGCTACATGGAGGTTCCCGGTTGACACAGGCCGAACATGGGCCGGCAGGCTACATGGAGGTTCCCGGTTGACACAGGCCGAACATGGGCCGGCAGGCTACATGGAGGTTCCCGGTTGACACAGGCCGAACATGGGCCGGCAGGCTACATGGAGGTTCCCGGTTGACACAGGCCGAACATGGGCCCGGCAGGCTACATGGAGGTTCCTGGTTGACACAGGCCGAACATGGGCCGGGAGGCTACATGGAGGTTCCGGGATGACACAGGCCGAACATGGGCCGGCAGGCTACATGGAGGTTCCTGGTTGACACAGGCCGAACATGGGCCTGTGGGCAGAGCAGGCTGTTCAGTCTGTACTTAAGTATGTTTCCAAAGGTCACGTTGCAGCGTTTCAGCTACAGCACGGCAGTGCTGTAGCATATCACTACAATAGTTTGACAGCGACTGCAGGCTGTTCAGCACAGCAGTAGACTGCTCTACTGACTCAGGGCAGAGCAGGCTGTTTGCTGCTGTAGACTCGATGCTCTACTGACTCAGGGCAGAGCAGGCTGTTCGCTGCTGTAGACTCGATACTCTACTGACTCAGGGCAGAGCAGGCTGTTCGCTGCTGTAGACTCGATACTCTACTGACTCAGGGCAGAGCAGGCTGTTTGCTGCTGTAGACTCGATACTCTACTGACTCAGGGCAGAGCAGGCTGTTCGCTGCTGTAGACTCGATACTCTACTGACTCAGGGCAGAGCAGGCTGTTCGCTGCAGTAGACTCGATGCTCTACTGACTCAGGGCAGAGCAGGCTGTTCGCTGCTGTAGACTCGATGCTCTACTGACTCAGGGCAGAGCAGGCTGTTCGCTGCTGTAGACTCGATGCTCTACTGACTCAGGGCAGAGCAGGCTGTTCGCTGCTGTAGACTCGATACTCTACTGACTCAGGGCAGAGCAGGCTGTTCGCTGCTGTAGACTCGATACTCTACTGACTCAGGGCAGAGCAGGCTGTTTGCTGCTGTAGACTCGATACTCTACTGACTCAGGGCAGAGCAGGCTGTTCGCTGCAGTAGACTCGATGCTCTACTGACTCAGGGCAGAGCAGGCTGTTCGCTGCAGTAGACTCGATGCTCTACTGACTCAGGGCAGAGCAGGCTGTTAGCTGCTGTAGACTCGATACTCTACTGACTCAGGGCAGAGCAGGCTGTTCGCTGCTGTAGACTCGATACTCTACTGACTCAGGGCAGAGCAGGCTGTTCGCTGCTGTAGACTCGATACTCTACTGACTCAGGGCAGAGCAGGCTGTTCGCTGCTGTAGACAAGATACTCTACTGACTCAGGGCAGAGCAGGCTGTTCGCTGCTGTAGACTCGATGCTCTACTGACTCAGGGCAGAGCAGGCTGTTCGCTGCTGTAGACTCGATACTCTACTGACTCAGGGCAGAGCAGGCTGTTCGCTGCTGTAGACTCGATACTCTACTGACTCAGGGCAGAGCAGGCTGTTCGCTGCTGTAGACTCTATACTCTACTGACTCAGGGCAGAGCAGGCTGTTCGCTGCAGTAGACTCGATACTCTACTGACTCAGGGCAGAGCAGGCTGTTCGCTGCTGTAGACTCGATACTCTACTGACTCAGGGCAGAGCAGGCTGTTCGCTGCAGTAGACTCGACGCTCTACTGACTCAGGGCAGAGCAGGCTGTTCGCTGCAGTAGACTCGATGCTCTACTGACTCAGGGCAGAGCAGGCTGTTTGCTGCTGTAGACTCGATACTCTACTGACTCAGGGCAGAGCAGGCTGTTCGCTGCTGTAGACTTGACACTCTACTGACTCAGGGCAGAGCAGGCTGTTCGCTGCAGTAGACTCGATACTCTACTGACTCAGGGCAGAGCAGGCTGTTTGCTGCTGTAGACTCGATACTCTACTGACTCAGGGCAGAGCAGGCTGTTCACTGCTGTAGACTGCAGTAGAGCGCTTTATATCCATGGCAAATCATTTGAAAGATGCTTATCTACAACATTGTTGTGTTGGGTATTTGTTTAAATGTAATGTTCCCTTTATGATGATGATCAGGACCTATTAGTGGTAGTTTTGAGAACTGCACTGTGATTTAAATGTTGTGGGAAAAAAGCATTGTTTTTCAGTTAGGGATTTGTTGTTGACGGTAATGTCCTAATGTTTGTTTTAACATTTGAACAAGGGATCCTCAACTAGATTCAGCCATGGGGGCGATTTTCTTCTTGAGCGGATGGTTCGGGGGGCTGGAACATAATTACAAATCATTTGTAGACTGTAAATTGATCGCCCAAACAGATATAACATTTGACTAAAACGTAATCATTTGAAACCTTACTTACATTTGTATAAGATCAAGTATCTCTATTATGTGTGGGAATACTTGGGATCACATTTACAAAATTAAAATCACTTGGCGCTGATTTCCCCCTTAGATCAAAATAAATATATATAGCCCAGAATTATAGAAGCACTAATCAGGAAGTAAGGGAAGTGCTTCCTTCTATTGTAGAGAGGCTCTGTACATGTTTATGACCTATTGATGTGTCCTGTTGTGAGTATTGGGTTCCATCCAGCTGTATAGCATGGTGGGGCAGTCCTTCAGGACAGGACACCATTTTCTGTGGACTGCTAGCTCAGCACAAAGCACTGCAGGTAGTTAATAACATCACTGTGTGGTCTGGTTCCTCTGACTTGGAAGAGAGGGAATGAATAGGTGAAAGGGGGAGAGAGAGAACGTATGGGGAGGTGGTTTGTTTAACTGGCTCAACTACAGCTCATTTTGTCTGCCATCTCAAAAGACAGAGAGAGCGGAGAGAGTGGATGGGGGTGGGGAGAGAGACTTGGAGAATAGAGGAGATAATGGATAGAGAGTTCGACAGGGAGAGAAAATAGTACATTTAAGTTGGAGGAGGAGAGAGCGCTGTGTGTTTAAAAAAAATTGAGAGAGAGAGAGAGAGGTGTGTGTGTTTAAAATAGAGAGAGAGGTGTGTGTTTAATGAGAGAGAGAGAGAGAGAGAGAGAGAGAGAGGTGTGTGTTAAAAGGAGAGAGAGAGGTGTGTGTGTTTAAAATAGAGAGAGAGGTGTGTGTTTAATGAGAGAGAGAGAGAGAGAGAGAGAGGTGTGTTTAAAGGAGAGAGAGAGAGAGAGAGAGAGAGAGGTGTGTTTAAAGGAGAGAGAGGTGTGTGTTTAAATGATAGAGAGAGTGTGTGTGTGTCTGTTTAAAGGAGAGAGAGATGTGTGTGTGTGTTTAAAGGAGAGAGAGATGTGTGTGTGTTTAAAGGAGAGAGAGAGAGATGTGTGTGTGTGTTTAAAGGAGAGAGAGATGTGTGTGTGTTTAAAGGAGAGAGAGAGATGTGTGTGTGTTTAAAGGAGAGAGAGAGAGATGTGTGTGTTTAAAGGAGAGAGAGAGAGATGTGTGTGTGTTTAAAGGAGAGAGAGAGAGATGTGTGTGTGTTTAAAGGAGAGAGAGATGTGTGTGTGTGTGTTTAAAGGAGAGAGAGAGAGATGTGTGTTTAAAGGAGAGAGAGAGAGATGTGTGTGTGTGTGTTTAAAGGAGGGAGAGATATGTGTGTGTGTGTGTTTAAAGGAGAGAGAGAGAGATGTGTGTGTGTGTGTTTAAAGGAGAGAGAGAGAGAGATGTGTGTGTGTGTGTTTAAAGGAGGGAGAGAGATGTGTGTTTAAAGGAGAGAGAGAGATGTGTGTGTGTGTGTTTAAAGGAGAGAGAGATGTGTGTGTGTGTGTTTAAAGGAGGGAGAGAGATGTGTGTGTGTGTTTAAAGGAGAGAGAGAGAGATGTGTGTGTGTGTGTGTCTGTTTAAATGAGAGAGAGAGATGTGTGTGTGTGTTTAAAGGAGAGAGAGAGAGAGATGTGTGTGTGTGTGTGTCTGTTTAAATGAGAGAGAGAGATGTGTGTGTGTGTTTAAAGGAGAGAGAGAGAGAGGGGAGCCTCGAGGGAGAGAGTCAATTGATGATGTCCTCTGTTATTGCTCTCTGGGATGCTCGTCCCCTAGAGGAAGAAAGGATGGGTTGTCCCTGAGATAAAAAGGGGAAGAGGGAGGAAGAGAAGGAGAGAAAGAAGGAAGTCCTGCTCTCTGTATCAAAAGAGCCAGGGTAGAAAGTAAGCCTCAGTCCTCAGGGAAACAAACACAGGCAGAATTATCAACTGTGTGTTTCTGTGTGTGTGTGTGTGTGTATGTTTCTGTGTGTGTGTGTGTGTGTGTGTGTATGTATGTTTCTGTGTGGGTGTGTGTGTATGTTTCTGTGTGTGTGTGGGTGTGTGTGTGTATGTTTCTGTGTGTGTGTGTTTCTGTGTGTGTGTGTGTGTGTGTGTTTCTCTGTGTGTGTATGTTTCTGTGTGTGTGTGTGTGTGTGTGTATGTTTCTGTGTGTGTGTGTATGTTTCTGTGTGTGTGTGTGTGTGTGTATGTTTCTGTGTGTGTGTGTGTGTGTATATGTTTCTCTGTGTGTGTGTGTGTGTGTGTGGGTGTGTTTGTATGTGTGTATGTTTCTGTGTGTGTCACATTCTGTATCCAACGTGTGCTACTGTTGTACGTGTGTCTGTCATTTGGTTGTGTGTCAATGTGTGTGTATGATTTGGAGAGGCACAGCTGCACCCAATCTCTGATTCTCCCACACAGAGAAGCAACTCAGAGAAGGGAGGGTGATAAAGACAACAGCCTCTTGAGCATCCAAGCCTCAGGTGCAGTGTCTAATCTGTAACCACAGTGGAGAGTGGAAATGGGATCACGCTTTCCAGATGACTGTCATCTGTTAAACAGGACTGCTTACCCTACCCGCTCTTATTAAAATGAACCTCTCTGTCTGTCTCTCTCTCACCCACACACACACCCACACACACACACACACACACACACACACACACACACACACACACACACACACACTCACCATCTTGACTCTTGCACAGTGCCGGACTGACCAGGCGCTCTTTGGCCCAAGAATGGTCCAGCATGACCTGCCCTTACACACTACACACACTCTGGCCTGGCTACACACACTACACACACTCTGACCTGGCCTTACACACTCTGACCTGGCCTTACACACTACACACACTCTGGCCTGGCTACACACACTACACACACTCTGACCTGGCTACACGCTCTGACCTGGCCTTACACACTACACACCCTCTGACCTGGCCTTACACACTACACACACTCTGACCTGGCCTTACACACTACACACACTCTGACCTGGCTACACACACGTTTGTTTTACTATCCTTGTGGGGATAATTCAAAATCCTATTTTCCCTAACCAGACTTTTTGCAGACTTTTTTGCCCATTTGAGTAATTTAACAGACATTCTTATCCAGAGTGACATACAGGAGCAATTAGGATTTAGTGCCTTGCTCAAGAGCCCATCGACTGATTTTTTTGTTCACCGGATTTGAACCAGCAATCTTTCAGTTACTGGCCCAGCCCTCTTAACCACTAGATCTACAGGAAGGCTAGCTCTACTCCTCTACACAGACAGATCTACAGGAAGGCTAGCTCTACTCCTCTACACAGACAGATCTACAGGAAGGCTAGCTCTACTCCTCTACACAGACAGATCTACAAGAAGGCTAGCTCTACTCCTCTACACAGACAGATCTACAGGAAGGCTAGCTCTACTCCTCTACACAGACAGATCTACAGGAAGGCTAGCTCTACTCCTCTACACAGACAGATCTACAGGAAGGCTAGCTCTACTCCTCTACACAGACAGATCTACAGGAAGGCTAGCTCTACTCTACACAGACAGATCTACAGGAAGGCTAGCTCTACTCCTCTACACAGACAGATCTACAGGAAGGCTAGCTCTACTCCTCTACACAGACAGATCTACAGGAAGGCTAGCTCTACTCCTCTACACAGACAGATCTACAGGAAGGCTAGCTCTACTCCTCTACACAGACAGATCTACAGGAAGGCTAGCTCTACTCCTCTACACAGACAGATCTACAGGAAGGCTAGCTCTACTCCTCTACACAGACAGATCTACAGGAAGGCTAGCTCTACTCCTCTACACAGACAGATCTACAGGAAGGCTAGCTCTACTCCTCTACACAGACAGATCTACAGGAAGGCTAGCTCTACTCCTCTACACAGACAGATCTACAGGAAGGCTAGCTCTACTCCTCTACACAGACAGATCTACAGGAAGGCTAGCTCTACTCCTCTACACAGACAGATCTACAGGAAGGCTAGCTCTACTCCTCTACACAGACAGATCTACAGGAAGGTTAGCTCTACTCCTCTACACAGACATATCTACAGGAAGGCTAGCTCTACTCCTCTACACAGACAGATCTACAGGAAGGTTAGCTCTACTCCTCTACACAGACAGATCTACAGGAAGGTTAGCTCTACTCCTCTACACAGACAGATCTACAGGAAGGTTAGCTCTACTGTGTTACACAGACAGATCTACAGGAAGGTTAGCTCTACCTCTACACAGACAGATCTACAGGAAGGCTAGCTCTACTCCTCTACACAGACAGATCTACAGGAAGGTTAGCTCTGATCATGTGTTTCTACACAGACAGACAGCTCTATCTACACAGACAGATCTCCAGGAAGGCTAGCTCTCTCCTCTACACAGACAGATCTACAGGAAGGTCTAGCTCTACTGTCTCTACACAGACAGATCTACAGGAAGGTTAGCTCTAAGTGCGTGGTGGGTTTGTATGCTAACTCTACACAGACAGATCTACAGGAAGGCTAGCTCTACTCCTCTACACAGACAGATCTACAGGAAGGTTAGCTCTACTCTACCCCCTGGGGAGGCAGACAGACAAGCAGAGATTAAAACACACAGGGTCATTACGGGTCAGACGTGTGTGTTTGTGGGTGCGTGTGTTAATGTGATAGACTG